>NC_140964.1:96921854-96939354 GCF_056783735.1 Eptatretus burgeri | reverse complement strand
AAATGGATGGGTGGAGAGATGGGGGGATGGGTGGATGAGTGGAGCTTGTGTGGATGGGTGGATAATTTTTTAATTAAATAAACATGTTGTGTGTGTGGGGAACTAATTAACTAATCACTAATTATGTGAATATGATGAATATGGGTGGAGCTTGTGTGGGGTTTGTGTGTGTGGAGCTTGTGTGGAGTTTTTGTGTGGAGCTTGTGTGGAGCTTGTGTGGGGTTTGTGTGGGGTTTGTGTGGGTGGGGCTTCAGTGGGAGGGGCGTGTGTGGGCGGAGTCAAAAAGGGGCGGAGTCAAAAAATTTCAATTTATTGGAGCTTGTGGGGGGGTGTGTGGTGGGGTTTGTGTGGGGTTTGTGTGGGCGGGGGCTTGTGTGGGCGGGGCTTGTGTGGGTGGAGTCAAAAAGGGGCGGAGTCAAAAAAATTCAATTTATCTTTGTCTTTTGTAATTCCTGTGAATAAAATGAACCTAAAATCTCTTCCCCTTCCAAATCATATATCTTATAAGTCCAAGGAACCGTATCTATTACATCAACAATTTTAAAAAGCTCGTTGGTCCATCTTTTCGTATAACCTTTTTCAAAATGAGATTTCCACCTATATATTCTTACGATATCACCAACTTTGAACTTAGGTTTTCTGACATTAATCTCTTTTTCATATTTTAATTTTGTAAATGTTTCTGATGGTTTCATATTTGTTGCCGTGTGAATCGTGTCATTATACTTATCCACAATATCCTGAATAAAAGATGACCATTGTTGTGAACCGAGTTGTGTGAATTTTTTATATAGTCTCTCTTTCAAGGTACGATTAAAATGTTCAACAACAACTGCCTTCCCTTCATTAAAGGTACTGTATAATGTAATACTGTTATTTTTTAGAAAATTCATAAATGTCTTGTTATAAAACTCTCTACCCTCATCAGTCCACAATTTTTTAGGTTTTCTCTTACTTTTATTAAATATCTGTTGAAAAGCTAACATAAGAGTATTACCTGTTTTGTTTTTTAAAGGGGCAACCCACGCATATCTACTCCTCAAATCAATAACGGTTAAAGCATACTTGTACCCCTTATCATTATTGAGTTCAATCAAATCAGCAGACCAGATATAATCTACTTCCTTGGAATAAACTTTCCTTCTCTGAAACTTTGTGAATATTGGTTTATGTAATTCATCAGCTAATTGCTCTTCAATCTTAATGACATCATTAGAGCTTACAAGTTTTTTGAATTTCCAAGTCCAAGTTTCAATTTAGCACTGATCATCTTCTTCACAATGAACCGATCAACTTTTTCTCTCAAGGTTGGATTTTGTATCAGAGACAAATTATACAACATTTCTCTATCGGCTTCATGCTTTTCTTCCAACGTTGTGGTATTCCCATAATCAATATCGTGTCTCATGCACACTTCATCAACTCTATTGATAGGCTGACTCCAGGATTTAGGATTGTCTGCCTCATCTAATTTTTTTATCCAAGTTTGTGCCTGGACCACAGAAAGAATACCCTGGAAGATGTAATTCCCCTGGTATTCCAGTAGTTGTAAATTTACTTCCTGATAAAAACTTTTGTATATCTCCTCCTAGTTTGTGTTGGGAGATAAATTGATTTTTTTTTGAACCACACACCGAACATATACCTTTTTGTATAACCCTGTTATTTTTACTTTTAATATATGAAATATTTTTAGTATTAGTTTTCTTTTTACATTTGAGACAATAACTCATTTATTTATGAGAAAAATTCCTGCAGAGTGCAAAAACCTTTTTAGTTTCCAACATGCACATTTGAATCTTAATTTTTAAAACATAAAGAATCCTTAGAAATGCCTTCACTCTCTCCCCCATTTATTTAAGAAAAAAAAAAAAAAATGAAAAACTTGAATTAAAATACATGTCTTCTCGATGTCAATAGTCTTGTCGAAAGTATTGTAAATAGACTTATCAATTCTTTGTTTTCCTCCTCGGTGGGTTGAGTTATTTTCTGTAATACCCTTAATCTTTTTTGAATCTCACTGGTTTCCATATTTTGATATTTATTCATTCTCTCTCTTTCCTCCCTCTCCTCCCTCTCTCTCTTCTCTCTTTCCTCCCTCTCTCGCTTCTCTCTCTTCTCCCTTTCATCCCTCTCTCTCTTCTCTCTTTCCTCCTTCTCTTTCTTCTCCCTCTCCTCCTCCTCTCTCTTCTCATTTTCCTCCTCTTCCCTCTCTTCTTCAACTCCTTCCTCATCCCTTACTATCCTTGAATCACTTACACCCCATAGAATATTATACATATATTCATCAGGATTTCTTGTTATTCCTGTATCCAAAATAATTTTTTTTACAACAGGAAACCAATAAAATTTCTTTTGAATTTCTAAAAGAGCCTTACCTTTTCTTAACTTTATAATTTTTTCATTATTTAACATTCTAATTAAATCTAAAGTTGTTGGTTTATCAACATCAGCGTAATGCCAATCTTTTATTGAAAATACCTCATTCTTATGTTGTAGAACATATTTATTAAAATACCGAATACCCTTTTCTTGAAGGTATGCTTGAACACAGAAATGATAATTTTCTTGAAGCCTTCTTGCTGTCATTTATGTATTAGAAATATATGTTAGAATAATATTATGGCACGAAACACCTCCCCATCTTCCCATAGTTAAATCATTTTGTATTTCCTTACTTATTATATATAATCCTGTTTTTTCTGTTTTCATGAGATAAACAAGGGCAAAACCATTATTATATTTACCCTTATTAAATTCTTTTATTTGTTGTTTACTAATCGTAGCCCCACAAAACTCATTCTCGATACCAAGTGGATAATATTCTTCCTTACGAGACTGATTTAATTGTTCCAGGTCTTCGAGGTTAATTTTAAATGACCAATTATACCCTAAATCATTCATATCATACCCCCATTGTTCTATTCTCATACAAACGATACGCCCTTCTTTATAAAAATTTATTTTAATTCGAACTGTGAATTCTGTATGACCTGGAGATAATATCAACACTTCTGTATCTTTGGAATACACAGCCGTTTTATTTAAGTATATATATTGTGATAAATCAATTAATCTCACCAAGTCATTCGCTTCAGTTGGGGTTGGATAATTTTTTAATTTATAAGCATTTTTCATGTTAATATTTTTGGTTATATTATATTTATGTCGTTCAGCCTGTGCCTTTGTGTACTAATTTGATAAATCAATATCCAGTTCTTGAGATACACCAAAGATAGAACCATCTTTACCAACATAAGTCATTTATATTAGATTAAAAATAATATCATAAAATTTTTTATTTTTGTTGAGTTGAAATAACACATATAGGCATAATTGACCACAACACTTGGAATTTAATTCTTGGACTTGAAATGTTTGATAAACACCATTCTGTAAGAATTTTATGACTTCAACAGGTGGCGGAAGACCAAAACTATCAAAATAATATTTGTCTTGACTATTAAAAATACAAACCCAATGAGAACCGTTCCCATTATTATCTTCTAAGTTCATAATAATATTCTTTGTATGTTTCGGCACATTTGTTAATTCATCTCTCATACAAATAACCACATTATGAATTTTTAATTTCTTACAATATTTGACAAGTTGTAAATTTGATGTTGTATTCTTTCCAAATTCTTTCAACCACTCATCAATGCTCATTTATTTATTAGAAAGATATAATCCATTACCTCTTTTCGTTAATTTTACACCTGCTTGTGCTATAGAAGAAAGCATATCTCCAACTAACAATCTCGCTTTATCAGGCAGACCTTCAAGTTTTTCAGCAAAATCTACAATTACACCACTTCCACTAATTTGTTTCTCCAACTCTTTGTTATGTCTTTCCAATTCTTTTTGAGCCTGGAGTTGAGCCTTCCTTTCGTTGGCAGTTTTCACCGCTGTTGAAATACCACCCGTCAATGCTCCAATCGCACTTAAACCAGCAAATAAAGGAATTAGAAATGGGAGAAATCCTCCACTCGTCTCTCTTATTGAATATTTTTTCAACATTGGTTTTGTCATTTTAATTTTAAGTGAGCCAGTGTCATTCAAGATTTTAACCTGTTCTCTTGTGAGAAAAACATCAATTCTTACTGCTCCTTTTCTCTGAATTGTATTAACGTTAATCGTACAAGGCTTTTGTTTTTGAACACAAGATGATAGTTTATGAAGATTGATTTGATTAACATATACCCCAGTTGGTACTTTGCCACTCATTTATTTAACAAAAAATTATGTGAGACTAATCATCACACCATTATCTGTATTAATCTGCAATTCTGTTTCTTCCAAAAGCAAACAATATGAATCAACTTCTTCACTCTCTCCTCTTTCAATGTATAGGGAAGTATCCACTCGATTAGACTTTATAGTTTCCTTTTGAGCGCTCAGGTCAAACGCATAGATTGTATACAAACTTTTAAATGCTGTCATATCCAAAATAGGTTCTTTATTTCCATTACTTTCACACACCTTTTGGGAAGACTTGTATGCTTCAGCAAAATCATTTTTTTCCCAATGAATTTCCAATCTATCTCGTGGGTAAAATGTTCCATCTAGAGAAACGCGAAGTTGTTTCACCTTAGCATTATCACTCAATGCATTATTCTTATCAGTCGCAGTATCACCATCTGGCTTTTTAAAAATGATCCACAGATATCGTGGCTTTCCTTCCAGAACACCCAAATTCCACGTGTAAGTAGTTTGATTGAGTTTAACGTGTTGACATCTTCTTTTGAGGTATGATACACTGAGTGGTTTCTTTGAGTTAAGTCTTCGATTCAACATCTCTTCTGTTTTAAGATTAGGAGTATATTCACTGATATAGCAACTCATCTCCTCAATTACAAATTTATTCTGTTCACCAAAAGCACTACCAACACCAAAAAGCAGTCGATTTTCATTATCATTCCTCTGTAGTTGAAATCTAATTTTAAGACCATACAGAACTTTATCATGATCACAAAATCCAAATATACCTTTAAGAGGAACTGCCACAGTAAAACTATTTTCTGCTTTTGTATCATCATTATACATTCCTTTCCTTTGAGTATATCCAGGGTCTGTGTTTGTTCCCGTTGACATATCAGGAATAAAACCTTCGGCAGACCCCTTTCCCATTCTATCACTGAATGTATAGAGTGTAAATTTTATCATTTCAGATACAGCAGAGACATAATCAACCGCTTCAACTTCTTGTGTTCCAATATACAAACGCACACTATCAAACATTTTCCAGAAGAAATCATTTACAAGTGTAGCGTTTGTGTTATTCCCAGCTTTAGTGAATTTAAATTTACACAACAAGAAACTTTCGGAGAGATTCAAATAGGTTTGTTGATTATTTATTTCAAAACTTTTTGTACCATTCGTATTCCAGTCTGTTCCAGTTATTGCATTTACCTTGAAGTAATCTTCTTTTTTAGTGGAGTTTGAGATAATAATAGTGTCATCCAAATCATAGATACTATCAATTGCTTCCATACTTGTATTTATTTAGGAAAAAAGATGTTAAAACTTTTGAAACCCTGATCGAAGTATTTGAATTATTTTCTGTCTTTCTTGTGGGGACAACTGAGTTTTGCCTTTCTTAATTTCTTTTATTGCTTGTAATTTATGAGATTCCTTCTGAGCATCTTTTATACTCTTTACAGCACCTGCTACATTTCCCACAGCAGAAGCAGTTGAACCAATTAGATCTTTATGTTTAAGAATAGTTGAACCAATACCCATGAGAGTATCAATTATCCCATCTCCTCTAAATTGATGCCCAACACCCCTTTGTCTCTTAGGTTTATAGTATCCTCTACCAAGATACATACCTTCACCCTTGTAGTATGGGGAAAGGAACATCCCATCCCCTGTAATTATTTTATATTTTCCCAACTCGTGTTTCCTCACAATAACCATCGTATTTATTTATTGGAAAACTTCACGTAGGTGAATTCTGATGGATATAACTTCTCCATTGAAAGAAATCACACGATTATCTTGGTCGGTTATCCTAAAATTTACTCTGTGTATGGTTTTTCCTGACACAGGTAGATAAACCAAATTTTTGGGTTCCATATTGAATTTATAACCAATTGGGGTTGAGTATGCGCTGAATGAAAATATTGTATTTGTTTTTTTCCCATCATTATAAGCACCATCAATCAAATCACAGTGAATTAACACCGAATTTATTCCTGAGGATATTTGAATGACATTATCACTGTAAAACGTCCCATTAGTTTCAATCTTTTTTGAGGAGAAACCCAATAACTCTCTAAATGAATTATCAATTGTGAAATCAACCTTGTAGTTATTTTTTAACTTTAATCGTTGATTTTGAAGTATGTTTTTGAATGTTTATAACAATATTTTTGGTTCATCACCCTGTTATTTTATAAGACGAGCAATTTCGGAAGATATTTGAGAAATCTCATATGCTCCGGGTGAGACTGTTATCGTTTTGTATCCACTTCCCGGATTATAACTAAACTTGTCATTTTTCTCGGTTATATTAAATAAGGTATTATAACTTTCCATGGACAATAAAGATGCCTCATATTCTTTTGTTGTGTCAAGTTGTAGTGGGTATGGGAATGAAGATGTGTGGTCGCTTGTTGTGAAATTGAAACTAAGGATTGTGCTTCTCATCTTATTTAATATGAGATAAAATGTCTTTATATTGATATTTATTAATTATTTTCTTGTTCATCAACTGGTCTAAAATGGCTGATGCTTCATTAAAACAATTGTTATTTCCAGCCTTCTTACTGCCTAACAACAATAACAGTCTATTAACTAATTGCGATGGGTCATTTGGAAGAAAACTAACACCTGAACCAAGGATACTTAAAGCCCGAATAATGTGTTTCTCCTTCTCATTCTTCCTACTTTTACCAGAAAGAATAACCTTATAATTTAGAGTGTTCAGCAGATCAATATGTACTCTATCATCATTATTTTCCATATCCAATGGTTTATCAATATACTTTGATTCATCCCTCACAGTTGAACCTTGTCTTCCATCTTTTGTGAGAAGAAACATTAATCTCGGAGTTAGTTTAACAGGGGGTTGAGCAGAACCCAAGAACCTTAATTCATCATTAAATATCAATACCTTTTCTTGAACAAGATGAAATATTGCTGATTGTTCTGTTGGAATGAGCCCTGCTTTGGTTTTTGAATCCGCTGAATATTCATTGTTTTGAACAGCATTCACAATATAATCAGGGGGTCGATTAATCTCTTCCAGTTGTTGAAATAAACCTTCATCATCATATTCTAATTCTCCTAAATGCTCTAATTCTTCCTCCGTCATTTGACTGAAATCTTTTAACATTTGAAGTTTTTTAGGAGTATATTCTACTGTGGGAACTGTGGAAACATCTTTCATTTTTTCTTGGGAAGTTTTTAAAAGTGGTTTAAAAAATTTCTCTTGTTTTCTTTCAAATGCTTCTTCGCCCGTTAGTTTCTGTCTGCGTTTCTTCTTTATGTCTTCCTGCTGTTTTACAACTTTTGAAACCAACTCTTGATGTTCCCTAAATCTTCTTGCTCTTTCTTTCGCATCCATTTATTTATTGAAAAATATCATTTAATATCTCATCTTGTTTCACAACAATATATTTATATTTTTCAGTCGTGTGTTTCATGTAATCCCCTAATTCCTTTTTACTACATAATGTAGAACAATTGTCTCTCCAAAAATTGTTTATATCTATTGAATTTAACTTGAATAAAATAAAAGTATTAGCATTGTTTCTGATGGAACGACGAGGAAGTTGAAAGTACGATTGACTAAGATAAATACAATTACAAGAAGAATGTCTCCCTCTTGTGTAGTAGCTGTCCATTACCGTTTGGTTTCTCTCATTAACACAATCATCAAAGATAACGAGGTTCTTTTTGGATTTATCCAAATCTTGGGAGACGGTATATCATCCGTATTATCACTCAGAATACAAGTTATCGGTTTTGATTTCTTTTTACATCTCTGTGTATCACAAAATAGTTGTATTATATCTTCAATGTTAAAATCATTTAGGTTTTTTTGAAGTTTAAATAAACCGATTATATCTTCTTTTTGAAGACCAGCATTAAAACCTTGTGAGAGTAGTTGATACTCTGGTTGAAAACTCGACTTTGTGAAAATTATTAAATTATCATAATCTAAAAAGTTGGGAGTGAGGAGCATCTTTAAAAGTAAGCAGGTTTTTCCACATCCACTTGAACCAACTATGAGGCATCTTAATGAATTTGGGAGATTTTTATGGTTGTCAAATTTTATCTTATTTTCCCAAATGGGTAAAAAATCATTCATTTATATATTTGGAAAACAGGTTATTTAATTTATTATTGGCTTTTTTCGAAATTCTATATTTTATCCTAAGTTCAGGTTTAATTTCAAGATAATCCATTATTTTATTTATGCAATATCTTGTGTTGATATTTCCCTGAAAATCACATCCATGAATAATATATAACAATAATCCTTTGAACATTTCTCTAATACGTTCAGTTTCTTCCTTGTAAGGAAAGGTGTGTTCTCACCCTCGTACTTTACATTCATTTCTCTAATCAATCTTGTAAAGTAATTTATTTTTGGTGTAAATCTAAAAGAATTATTTTCCTTTTTATATTTTGATTATCATTAATTAGAAGATAATCACAGAATATACATTGTTTATAGGCTTTTGACTCTGTGTTTAATCTCCGTCTTTCACACGCAGGACAATTCTCAAATTTGTCATATGGAGAATCATGGAATTCAAGAGGCTCAAAATCGAGTAAACTATTCATATTTATAAAGTAAAACTTTACTTAAACTGAAATTCATCTTCGATATCATCTTCGATACTTTCAGAATCATCTATACTTTCATAACTATCATTTGAACACAAACTCTCGGTGTCATAACTATCGTTTGAATGCAAACTCTCGGTATCATAATCACTCTCATAATCTTCAAAATCTTCAGTTGAATATTGGCTCATTTAATTAGTAGAAAAAACATTACCATCGATATCGATATACATTTTTTCATTAACAGATTCAACTGCTACATTTTTTATATTAAAGGTAATTTTAAAATGATCCTTAACTACAATTGAACGAAATGTCATTTCACCTGATATATTAACATCCTTTATTTCATCAGGATTTATATCTTTAGGGTTGTTGAAAAAAATACAAATTTCTCCTTGCATATTACAGATGGTCTTATCTTTTCTTTCTAAAGCTTCATCCATAAGGTTTTTATTTTTTGATACCTTTTCTTGTTTCATTGCTTTTTCTAGTTTTGAATATATTGCCAGAAGGAGAGGAGAAACTTTTGTTAGAGATACCTTAATTGATGTTCTTCCAGGTATACTAAAAGCCCTTCCACTGAAGTAAATTGAAGAACTCATCATATCCACCATAATTGTTTTTATCCAATAGTTGTTATATTTATCTTTGTTCAATTTTACATCCTTGACATATTTCTCAGCATCTTTAACAAATGAAGAGATTGATTGAAACTTGTCTTTTGTGTCTTGAAACATTGTATTTATTAAGTGAAAAAGTTGGAGGATAAAATGGTTTTAAGCACAGATTCACCTGTAAAATAAACGAAATTTTCATCAAGAAAATTTTAGTTTAAGCACAGATTCACCTGTAAAATAAACGAAATTTTCATCAAGAAAATTTTAGTTTAAGCACAGATTCACCTGTAAAATAAACGAAATTTTCACCAAGAAAATTTTAGTTTAAGCACAGATTCACCTGTAAAATAAACGAAATTTTCATCAAGAAAATTTTAGTTTAAGCACAGATTCACCTGTAAAATAAACAAAATTTTCATCAAGAAAATTTTAGTTTAAGCAAAGTTTTATTATATAAATATGGTGAATACAACATACTGCGATGTTTGTAATCACGAATATAAACATTATAGAAAACACCTCCGAACCAACAAACACACATTTAATCTATTTCACAAAATATCCCCTCTTGAGTTGGAAAGAAAACATTGTGATACCTGCTCAAAGGATGTTTTGAAGAGTAGTTATAATAGGCATCTTCAATCACAAAAACACAAGAAAAATGAGTTTAAAGTAAAGGGAGACTATTATATTGAAAACACTGATGGGGCATTTAAAGGGCATATAAAAATAAGGATTTTTCAATTTGGAGAACCCGGTCCATCATCAATAGTTGAATCAATTGAAATAGTGAAACCTGATGTTGAAAAATTTATTAAAAAGACATTAAAAGAAATGAAAACTTTAAAGTTTTATATGGGAGTGAAAATGAATATGAAAAGACAAGATGAAGAACAAACTCCTTATATGAGGACAGATCTTCATTTTATAACATCATTTCAAGATTTTTTGAATAGTGGGGTTTATGAAGAACTATCAAGACAAGAGGAGGATGTTGATAATACAGTGGTAGGAAGTGGATTCAATATTTAAAAAATCATCTTTTTAGATATACACATTCTAAAATCAAACCCTCTTAAAGCTTCTTCTTATATTGAATTACCAAAAGAAATAAAATGAAAGAAGGCAGTTGTTAATATTAAGAATAATGATAATAAATGTTTTCTCTGGTCTGTTCTTGCTCACTTACATCCACCAAAATGTAATTCAGAAAGAGTAAAACAATATATGAAATATGAGAATACCTTGGACATTAAAGATTTTAATTTCCCAATGCCACTAACAGATATTCCTAAATTTGAGAAAAAGAATAATCTTTCTATTAATGTATATGGATTAACGGATACAAACAAAGTTCAAATATTAAAAATTTCAAACAACTATAAAAATGAAGAAACACACATTGATCTTTTATATTTTAGTGTTGGAAAGAATTCACATTACACATACATCAATAATTTATCAAGATTAATCTCTTCTCAGGTATTCAGAACAGCAAACAAAATATATCCTTGTAAGCGATGTCTTAATTCATTTCATACAAAAGAACGATTAGAACAACATTCAAAATATTGTAGTAATCATAAATCAGCTGTAATTACAATGCCTAAACCTGGTGAAAAGATTTCTTTTGAAGATTATAATAAATCTATCATGCACCCATTTGTGATATACGCTGATTTTGAATGTATCCTTAAAAAGATAAATACTGCTTCTCCTAATCCAAAAGAACCATATACAAATAAATATCAAAAACATATTCCTTGTGGTTTCTGTTATTATATCAAATCATCTGTTGGAGAAAAGTATAACAAACTTGAACATTATAGTGGAAAAAAAGCTTCACAAGAGTTTCTAAAACGATTAGAAAAGGATTGTATAAGACTCACTAAATTAATGAAAGAAACAAATGAACCGATTAAATTAACCAAAGAAGAAAAATTAGAATTTAGAAAGAACAATATCTGTCATATTTGTGAGGGGGAAATTAAGGAGTTTAAAGTTCGGGATCATTGTCATCTTACTGGTAAATATAGAGGTCCCGCTCATTCCTGTTGTAATCTTAATTATAAATTACCTTCTTTTATTCCAGTCTTTCTTCACAACAGCGCCAACTATGATACACATCTATTTATAAATGAACTTTCAAAAACACCAGGGAATATTTCTGCCATAACAAACACAAGTCAAAAGTATATTTCATTTACAAAAATGATATTCACAAAACCTATAACTCGTATAAGGTTTCTTGATTCTTACAAGTTTATGGGAACACCACTAGCCAACCTCGCATCAAATCTAAGCTCCACGGGCTCTTTTCCAAATCTTAATTCATTCTTTCCAAAAGAGGAAATTCTAACTAAAGAGGAAATTCAGATTAAAGAGAGAATTCAAAGTAAAGAGGAAATTCTAATTAATGAGGAAATGAATGAAGAAATTCTTACTGAAGATGAAATTCTAATTATACAGAAAATTCGAACAAAGAATGAAATTCTAACTAAAGAGGAAATTCTGATTATAGATGAAATTCTGATTAAAGAGGGAATTCTAACTAGAGAGGAAATTGAAACAAGGAATGAAATTCAAAGTAAATAGAAAATTCTTACAAGTAAGGGAATTTATCCTTATGGTTATATGGATTCATTTATGAGATTTAAAGAAACACAACTTCCTTCAAAAGAAAGTTTCTATAATAACCTTTATGAAGAAGAGATAAGTAATAAGGAATATAAACACGCACAAGAAATTTGGAAAATATTTAAGATAAAGAACCTTGGAGAATATCATGATTTGTATCTAAAAACAGATGTTTTATTGTTAGCTGATGTGTTTGAAGCTTTTAGATCACTCTGTCATAATAAAAATTGTTATGGATTAGATCCTGCCCACTATTTCACAGCTCCTGGTTTAGCTTGGAGTGCAATGTTGAAAATGACAAAACAAGATATAGATTTAGTCAGTGATGTAGATATGCTTTTGATGATTGAGAAGTCTAAGAGAGGTGGAATATCACAAGTATGTTCAAAAAGATATGCTAAAGCAAATAATAAATATCTTCCAAATTATGAGAGTGAAAAAGATAGTAATTATTTGATGTACTTTGATGCTAATAATTTGTATGGATGGGCAATGTCTCAATCTCTGCCTTATGGTAAATTAGAGTGGGTGGAAGAAAAGGATTATGAAAAGGCTTTGATGAATATTGTTATTTCTTCTCAAGAGAAATTGAATGACAAAGAAGAAGGTTATTATTTTGAAGTTGATTTACAGTACCCGAGTGATCTTCATAATAAGCATAAAGACCTTCCTTTTGCATGTGAGAAAGAAACCCCAAAGAAAGAATGGTTCAGTGATTATCATAAAAGTTTTAATATTAAAGGCAAATCAACAGAAAAGTTATTAACAACATTCTATGATAAAGAGGGATATGTTTTGCATCAAAGGAACTTGAGACAATATTTATCTGCTGGGTTGAGAGTAGCTAAAATTCATAGAGTTTTAAAATTTAAACAAAGTCCTTGGATGAAAAAGTATATTAAATTCAATACAGATATGAGAACAAATACAAAAGTAAAATTTGAAGGGGAATTCTATAAATTGATGAATAATGCTGTCTTTGGAAAGACAATGGAGAATGTTAGAAACAGGCAAAACATTAGATTTGCAACATCTTGGAAAGAAGCTTCTAGATTGATAAATAAACCAAGTTTTGAGAGAGAAGAGGTTTTTTCAGAGAACTTTTCTGCTATTCATATGAAAAAGGAAAGTATTGTCATGGATAAACCAATTTATATTGGAACAGCAGTTCTTGATTTATCAAAGATATTGATGTATGATTATTTGTATAATGATTTAAAGAAAGAGTATGGTGAAAATGCTTCATTGTTGTATATGGACACTGATAGTTTTATTCTAGATATAAAAACTGACGATGTTTATAAATATATGAAGAAAAACATTGGAGTATATGATACAAGTAATTTTAGAAAGAAGAGTGAGTTATTTTCAAAAAAGAATGAAAAGGTTATTGGCAAGTTTAAGGATGAGTTGGGTGGAAAAGTAATGAGTGAGTTTATTGGATTGAGAGCAAAGGCATATGCTTATAAGTATGGTGATCAGATTGATAAAAGGTTAAAGGGAATAAAGAAATATGTTAAAAAGAAATCAATAACTTTTAGAAATTATTATAATTGTTTGATGAATAAGAAAGAAGAATATAGGAAAATGAATACAATAAGAAGTTATAAACATAAGATATATAGTGAAGAAGTAAATAAAAAGGCATTAGGAGCCTTTGATGATAAGAGATTTATTTTAGATAATGGAATAGATTGTGTTCCATATGGATATTGTATGATAGAGTGTATAAAATAGATTGTGTTCCATATGGGTATTGTATGATAGAGTGAATAGAATAGATTGTGTTCCATATGGACACAAGTTTTAACGATGGGAAGACGGGTTAGGGTTTTTAAGGGCTACCGCCGCGTTTTTCACAATATATAAATGGTCGAACCAAGTATTAGTCAAACTAAAGAGTGGAGAAAATCTGTCTTGGTATATAAATGGAAAACATAATGAATGTGAAAAATATCAAATAAGTCTTATTGAAAAAATATCTAAAACAAAGGTAAATAAAACAAATATGCGAATCAATTTAAAAACCAATAAGTTAGAGGATGTAAAGAAAATAATAAATATGTTTGAATGGACTGAAAAATTTGATGGTTATCAATTGAACAATGGAAAAATAATTTACTACAATATCAAAATGATATGCAACTCAGGAGGTGGCCAGATGAGATCATTAAGAGAAGTTTATCATTTCGTAATGGCACAAAAGGGGTATCTTAAAAAATATAAAGATTCAAATGTTTTGTTTTTCAATATTTTAGATGGGGATTATTGTGCAAAGAAAATTAAACTATTGAAGGAATTTGAGAATGAACAAATGTTTATAGGTTCAATGAGTGAGCTAAACAATATGCATTGGTTATTTGATAAAGAGTGCCCCGAGGCTTAGACGTTTCAGATATTTCTTTAGAATCACCTTTAACAAATCCTTATCTTGTTGTATGGGTTATTTGATAAAGAGTGTCCCGGGGCTTTGACGTTTCAGATATTTCTTTAGAATCACCTTTAACAAATCTTTATATTGTTGTATGGGTTATTTGAATAGAGAGTGCCCCGAGGCTTCGACGTTTCAGATATTTCTTTAGAATCACCTTTAACAAATCTTTATCTTGTTGTATGGGCTATTTGAATAGAGAGCCCCTAGGTTAAAAGGGGAAATAAAAAAATGACCGTTTTTACAGCCATTTTTCCCTGCTGTGCAGGGGTTTGGCTTTTTCTTGAGGCAATGTTTTATGGCCGGATGCCCTTCCTGACGCCAACCCTGGTCGCCTCTTACGACACACAGGGATATGGTACACCTATTCTAACCGGGGCATACACCGGGACCAGTACACTGGCACTCATTTCGCCGACCTCAGAAGGATGGCAGGCTGAGTCAACCCCCTGGTGTTAATTCAGCATCCAACGGGATTTGAACTCAGGACCCTGGGATCCCAAGCCACCACCCTAACCACTAAGCCAACACCAGGCTCCAGGTTAAAAAGGGGAGACAAATAAATATACCTTGGGCTAAAAAGGGGATTTATTTTTTTAGGGGGAAAAAAAGAAAAATTTCATGGCTGAAAATCCCCCATTCATTTACATGGGGAAAAGTGAGCCAGAACCAGTATTCTTTCCCTACTCATAGCATAGCAAAGACTCAACCTTGAACACCAAGGAGCTTTCAAAAGACCTCTGAGAAAAAGTTATGAAAAGGCACAGATCAGGAGTTGGGTATTAATACTGGGCGACAAGGCAACAAAAGGGAAAAATTTTGAAAAATGATGTGGACTTTCTATAGGCAGTGTACTTCCTGGGAAGCAATCATGTTGACCACATGCCCCACCCCATTCCTCATTCCCAGCTCCCTGGACCAGATGTGGGTGTGGTATGCTGGCAAGCAAGTTGTATATCTTGTGAGTGACATGTGGTTTGCCTGTCAATGTAAATGGCGTCACCTGGTGGAAAGCTTGCAATGTATGGTGATGTAGAAAGCAAGAATCAGAAGGTGAGGTGTGATTCAGCTTTGTATGCCTGTCTTACCCATTGTTTGTGCACAACTTATCTTCTATCCTGTCCCCCATTAACATAATCCATCAAATTACTTATCTTATCTTATCTGTACCAACCCCATTGTCACATTGAAAACTAGAAGGGCACTCGTTAGAGTGCATACCTCTGCCACGTAATGCCTGATCCACGAAAACATATTGGGCCCAATACATTTTTGAATTATCATGTTATATATCGTATTTGACCCCATCTCTCGATGGTGAAGAATCACTTTAAAAATTAAATAAATCCCATATCCAGATCCGGATTCGGATCTTCACCAAAATCGAAGCAATTTGTCATGGTCGCACACCCAATATGTCTACCAAGTTTAATCCGAATCCGTCCACAACTTTTTGAGATATCGTGCTATATTAATTTTTTTAGCCCTATCTCTCAATTGTGAAGAATCACTCAAAAAATTCTAGTTGTCAGATCCTGATCTGGATAGTCACCAAAATTTAATCATTTCATCTTTGTCATACACCCAACATGTCTACCAAATTTAATCTGGATCCGTCTACAACTTTTTGAGATATCCTGTACACAGTCAAATAGACAGAGAGGTTCTCTCTCTTTCAAGTGCAGCCTTATAGCTCCTGGTTGCATGATTGGTTAGAGACACAGCTGTGCTGCTGACACAGTATCCCTATTACCAGTACACTGGTACTCATTTTGCCGACCTCAAAAGGATGACAGGCTGAGTCAACCACACCTGGTATTAATTCAGCAGCTAAAGGGGTTCGAACTCAGCACCCGAGGATCCCAAGTCAGCCAACTTAACCGCTAAGCCAACACCAGGCTTCGAGAGGGGTAAAAACACCACCTCCTTCATCTTTGGTGGTGGAGGTAAAAATGTAACCGAACATCTACAACCATTTTAAACATTCCTCAAATCGCTTTAAATCCCAGTACACTGGCACTGGTATTAATTCAGCAGCTAAAGGGGTTCGAACTCAGCACCCGAGGATCCCAAGTCAGCCAACTTAACCGCTAAGCCAACACCAGGCTTCGAGAGGGGTAAAAACACCACCTCCTTCACCTTTGGTGGTGGAGGTAAAAATGTAACCGAACATCTACAACCATTTTAAAAATTCCTCAAATCGCTTTAAATCCCTCAGCAAAAAAATGTAGCAATGGAATAGGTGCAATAATGGCCGACTCTTTTCAAAAGATCCTGTGGGTTTTTTTAATGTCTACATTCCAAATGCAAAGAGAACAACCTGTTTATGTCCACATTTGAAGGACAGCATACCGCTGCATGAAACTTGCTTTATTGTCTGATGATTGTTGCACAGATTTTTATTCAGCCTGCAAGTACCATGGTTGTTTCAAGTTACTGTAATTTATTTTTCCACTTTTTGTCACTGATAATTCACTCAACCACAAATCTCAGGGCTGTATTTTATCCAATCTATTATCAATTTATCTGTCCTTTGCCGACAGTCAGTCTCTCACATATTGGTTAAACTCAGGCATGCAATGAGCTCTGAAGCCTTCAATAGATCATGAGAGAGAAAGTACACCAAAAGAAAATGGCTTCAAAAAGTTCAACCCTCATCAGTCTTTCCACAAAGAGAGTGGAAATTGCAGTTCCAGCGAGAATCTATCTCGATGCCAAAGGTGACGGGGAAAGTGCCGAGATGCTCAACGAGATTTTCCAACTCTAACTTATGAAAGCCATCAATGAATCATTAAAGTGCCACAGCATCAAGGTGAGAATGCACATGAAGATGTGTACTAAAGACTGTCGGCACATTTGCGGTTTCTGTCTGATAATCTGGATTTTGCTTGACAAGGGCCTTTCATGCAGATGTGCAGAGCTGTGTGGCAGTGATACCGCAGACCGGCAGGAACCTGAAAGCCTTTTCTTGTTCCTGCTGCTGACCGACTCAAAATTACATCTATGAGTGTTT
>NC_140964.1:96909354-96916854 GCF_056783735.1 Eptatretus burgeri | reverse complement strand
GTGTTGTCACAACGAGCCGCCAATGAAGGTTTTGTTAGCCTGAGAGAATAAATGTAAAGTGAGTAAATGGAGCCTTTACATTGTGCAGGGTGGGTTTGTGGGTCTGAATGGGACTACACGTACATGACTTCACCAGTTCACCGTGCAAAGAGGTATTAAAATGCATTCCAAAACTCAAGTCGAGAGCATATACCGTCGCCGTGTCAAATTTAAAGAACACAAGCAGAGCAGATTCAAAGGCAGATGTGCTTTTCATGACAAGCCATTGGAGAAATGGCAAGCAATCATGAATTTTGATATTTAGAGGTGAACTTTGGGAGCAAGTAAGGGAGCTGCCAATGTATTATTTAATTGGGGAAGGGTTAAATTGCGAGAAATAAGAAAAATGTGTGTGATATATATATATATATATATATATATATATATATATATATATATATATATATATATATATATATATATATATGTATGTATGTATGTATGCATGTATGTATGTATGTATGTATATATATATATATATATATACACATATATATATATATACACATATATATATATATATACACATATATATACACTGAACAAAAATATAAACGCACCAAGCGATTGTTACTATTTTACCTCGAACTCATTAATACTAAATCTTCATAACAATTTGGTTATAGAATCCATGACAATTCAGCATTAAATTTCAAAGAGTTCCTTGAGAATTCTGGCGACAGTCTTTGCGCTACAACAGCCGACACAACCGAGGTGTCACTGTTAGAGTTCACACAGTCAGTAGCGGGTGTGTCCACCGTTGGCGTCACGCAGAGCGGTGCATCTCCGGCGCATGGACATCACCAGATTATCGCCTGCCCCAGTTATGCAGCCTGACCGTCTCATCGGCAGTCCTCGTGGCTGGTCGGAGTCGATCCAGGAGATGTTGCAGCCTCATATGACGATCCTGACCGGCGGTGGTCACACGTGGTCGCCGGGCATGTGGGCGGTTCACGGTGCTTCCAGTCTCTCTGAGGCGCGTTCTCAGGCGGCTAATGGTGGAGTGGTGGACATTGAAGTGTGCTGCAACGGCCCGTACTGACGTCCCAGCATTCAGCATGCCAATGGCGCGCTCCCTCAAGATTTGTGACATCTGTGGCATGTTGACATTTGGCACCAGTCCACATTTTGGGGAGGCCTTTTATAGGGCAAGCTATAGGGAGTGTTTGTGTCCTGGTCACGCTCACTGACCATCACTCTGTCAAGCCCCATGGTGCTCATGGGAAGGATTACTCAACGTGTGAGTCCACACACTCAGAGTGGTCAATTTCAATGGGAACATCTGTCTTGAGCAAAACAAAGGAACCATTGCTCAAACATATCATCGGTTTGACCATTTTCCCATAATGGCAATCTTGACTTAGATATTTAGGTTGGTGCGTTTATATTTTTGTTCAGTATACATACATACATACATACATACATACATACATACATACATACATACATACATACATATATATATATATATATATATATATATATATATATATATATATATATATATATATATATATATATATATATATATAGAGCCAGGTGTTGGCACAGTGGTTATGGCACCGGCTTGGGATCCAAAAGGTCCTGAGTTCAAGCCCCGTTGGGCCACTGAATTAACACACCAGGGGGTTGACTCAGCCTGTCATCCTTCCGAGGTTGGCGAAATGAGTACCAGTCTACTGGGCCGGTGTATACCCCAGTGAAAATAGGTGTACCATATCCCTGTGTCGTAAGAGGCGACCAGGGTTGCGTCAGGAAGGGCATCCGGCGTAAAACATGTGCCAAATCACTATGCGGATCATACGGATGATCCGCTGTGGCGACCCCTAACGGGAGCAGCCGAAAGAAGAAGAAGATATATATATATATATATATATATATATATATATATATATATATATATATATATATATATACATACATACATACATACATACATACATACATATGGGTGCAATCACTTGCTGAGAAGTGATGACTTGCTTTGGCCCCCAAAGCCAGTTGTCGACTGGTCATCCACAATTGTGCAAAGTCCTTCCTTGTCCCACCTCAGCTCCTGACCACATACAAAGCTTTCGTCTGCAGCCTGATGGAGTACTGCTCTCTGCTCTTGGCTGGTGCTCCTGGCTCCCACCTTTCTTGGCTTCATGCTGTGGAAACCAAGGATTTTAAGATCAACGGTATCTCCCGAGATGAGGCTGAGTCTTTGAGTCTCTCACTCTCTCACCGCAGGCAGCTCGGTGGTCTTTCTATCTTCTGCTGTCTCCTCTCCGGCCTCGCCCCCCCCTCCTCCTCTGTTTGTGATATGCCACCCCCCCCCCATATTTCCGCAGTGTGCTCAAGGTCCGACAGCAACCACCTTCTAGTAAAACTACCAAAATCAAGAATCACTGCTCACCTTCACTCTTTCATTCCTCTTTTTCCCCACCTTTGGAACAAACTTGCACAGCCTCTCCAATCCCACTCTTCCCTCCAGGTCTTCAAAACAGCTGTTTACCACCATCTCTTGTGTTCCCCCATCCAAAATCACGGTCTTTTATACCCCAGCTAATCCACCCCAAACCCAATTTCCTCCAATTCCCTGCTTTCCTTCCTGAAAGTCCCTGTTGTGTAAAGACCTGAAAGTCCCTGTAGTGTCTTGTTTACCTTGTTTACCCTGTGTATCCCACCCCATCTCTCTCCATTCCATAGATCTCCTCATGTCTCTGTTCCACACTGTTTTTTTCCTTCCCTCTTCCACCCCTCTTGTCTCCTGCTCCCCTCGTTTTATGTTCTGTGTGTTCGCTCTCATACGAGCCTCGACAGTGTATAAAAAAAGGTATGAGTGCAATAGGAAATGTATTATTTGAGACGTGATAACAAAATAAATCATCGTAATATGAAATCAAAAGCACTTTCAAATAATTTGAATGAACTCATTGGTGGTGTATGGGCTCAGTGTCACTGCTTTGCACTCCCACCAGAAGTAAGATTATTCAAACCAGTTATCCAGGTCTATCAAGTCGTGACCAACTTCCGGTGACATTCATGGTCGGATTTCTCCAAATATCCCTTCCTTCACTGCTTTCCGAAGTGATGGCTGGCGTTAGTTGCAGGCGTTACCCCCATCGATCAGGCACGTACAAGATCTGCCTCTTCTTCCCTCATTTATACTCAGAATGGTAGACGTCTCCAGACTTTCGTTTTTTGCACGCCTCATGTGTCCAACCAAAGTATGACAGTTTCTGTTTTAGCATCACAGCATCAAATGTACATTCAAGCACCGATTTGTTCAAGTATCGATTTTTGTATTCTTCTGGTAGTCCATGGAATTTTTAACATTCTTCTCCAAAACCACATTTCAAAACTCAACTCAAAAAAAATAAAAAAACATCGATGGCACATCCAGATATTGCAAATGAAAATACCAGAGAATTCACCAGCCTCCTCTTGGTTGGTACTGTCGCATCTTTGTCTTTCCAGATCTTTTCCAATCCTGATATTGTTGTTATCCCCATTGCTAACTGTCTATTAATTCTCCAACGCATTCTCGACTCACTTCAATCTTCGAACACAGGAAGATGAAACTTTCCACAATTTCCACGTGATAGTCTCCCAATCTGAACACGTCGATCTTCTCAGTTGACAAGGTTTTACTGTTTTTTTAGGTTTAAATAAAGACAAGATTTTTCACTTTCTGTCTTCACTGTCTGCAGCAATTTCATCAATTCCTCTTTACTTTCTGCCAACCAAATGGTATCCTCAGCATACCTTAGATCGTTGATACGTCGTCCTCCAGTCCTGATTCCAGCATCTATGTCATCCAAGTTTGATTTTTCATCAAAATTATTACAACCACAAATTAATTGGTCAATTCCGTCCGATGATCATGGCATACTAACAATATTAACAAGGCGGTTGGCAGGAGAGTCGAGAGGTATGCATACTCGCCGCCAAGCAATCTAGCCCGGGTTTGAATCCTGACGAAAGTGCAGGATGGTCGAGAGGTATGTATACTCACCTCCAAGCTATCTAACCTGGGTTTGAATCCTGATGAAAGCTGTAAACTGTTATTCCAGTGTTTCACAGGCAGGGTGATTCATCAATGTGTGTGCCGTCCCTCGGATGTATGTTATACTGGGTGGCCCAGCTGCTAGAATTAGTTGGTGGAAGTTGAAGATCCCATGGTGTCCTTCATGAAGAGTAGGTGTGAGCTATCACCAGCTCCATGGCCAAATTTCAAATGCCTGCCTTAACCTTGGTTGAACATCAGGCCTGGCCAGCCAGTTTTTGAAAGACTTGGGCCAAGCTTCTCCTGGCCAACCTCACAAGAACGTGGGAATAATTGTGGCCGATAAAGAATGATAATAAGGAGAAAGCTTAATAATGGTGCACACATACACCCGACTTTCCCGGCCACTCCCTCAGGGAGTGGGTGTTTCGAGTTGATAAAAAAGAGAAGAAAATTAAAAGATAAGCGATGATTGTTTAGTTGATTATTATATTCCAACGTTAGTGTGTCAATAAACCACTCTTAAATGATGGAGTTTACGAAGGTATGAGTGCAATAGGAAATGTATATGGATTAAATGATGGATTCAAGTTTACGAAGATTGGAGCAAGGGTATTCATTTCAACAAGAATCACCTGTAAGAAAAAAACAAAATAAATAAAAAACAGAAGCGATTTCATAGTGCCCTCATCTATAAACGAGAGCGGCACTCGGTGGAGCACGTTCCTCCGCCAGGTTGAACAGTTTACATTTTGTAACCCACTGATTGGCCAGACCCCCAATCCGGACCAGAACCAAAATCTAATCGGCTTTTTCTTGTCACCAAACCAACTCATCCACAACGTTTTGAGATATCCTGCTCACAGACAAACAGCCAGACAGACAGACAGACTCACAGGGGTGAAAACATAACCTCCACCCACCTTTGGTGGAGGAGTTAATTAGCCAGTTGAATGTTTTATTTTTGGTGAAAAACACTGTCCCGATATCATACTTTACAGATATGGAAATTACATGTTTGGCAAATACAATAAAAGTTCACATTTTATTTACTTTATTTATTTTATTTTTAGCTGACACCAATCCCCCCAAACTTTCCTCCCTATTCCCACAACTTCCCATCTGGTTCCTGAAGTAACAATCAATACTATCAACCACACACATTCTTCCACCCGAGGCTCACCACACCCCTAATATCTCCCCCCCCCACTCCCCCACGCCCACAATATATATAAACTGAGCTAAACATAAATGATGTCCAGGCATTTGTCCATCTCTCAATGGAACCATTGTTGTTGTTACATTTAAGTATCCCTCGATGTTCACTCGATTTAGACAAACTTTCTGGAGGTTGTAGGACTATAAAGATGTGCAGAATGAATGTAGTTAAGCTGTAATTATTCAGTGTTAACCGAAGCAATTTCTGCAATTATTGACAGAAATGACAGATTGTCCTTTTTGTGCATTTGAGATGACGTGTGTGTGTGTGTGTGTGTGTGTGTGTGTGTGTGTGTGTGTGTGTGTGTGTGTGTGTGTGTGTGTGTGTGTGTGTGTGTGTGTGTGTGTGTGTGTGTGTGTGTGTGTGTGTGTGTGTGTGTGTGTGTGTGTGTGTGTGTGTGGAAAGGCACGACAGCTGTAAAAGTCATGTGTAAAAGCATACATATATTATTAGATGTCGACAGCCGAAATGTTCACTAAAAGCTTCCACATTAGGCAGAAAGTGCATTAGAAACTTCCAGGAGATGAAATGTAGCCAAAAAAAAATCCTCTCAATGGAATAATTACAGATGAATCTGTCAGTGAGCTGATCTAGAGTGAGAGAAACTATAGGTTTGCACAGAGACAACGGAATTTTGTTCAGGGAATGATGTACTGAATGCAGAATTAAAAGGTTATCCATTGACACATGGAAGCCTGCTCGATTGGATGGATCGCCCAGTATATGACCGTGTCACAATTACTTTATGATGACATTTTGTTGAAAACCAAGCTGTACTCGGTGGGGTGAAACAGAGGCACAAGAAAATTCTCTGTTGATGGAGAAATCTTTGGAAATGCCATCTCCACAACTGCTCTGAATGAACCTCTAATAATTGCAACCAGCTAACCTAAATTCTCGACAAAGCCGAGATCACAGTTCCACGAGGATCTAAGTCAGATATTTTGAGGAGGTGGGATGGGGGGAGCTTCAATTTGGGAAGAGGAGGTAGAGGATGGATCTTGGAACATACAGAATCACTGAATTATTGAACCTTGCTGAGAATTATATTCAGCAAACAAATGCTTTGTCATTTCACCAACTTCCTGGTCTCGATTAAAGATGGAAGTTCGAACACTTCTCACATTGTGCAAGCTTATCTGCTGGCTTCATATGAAAGTCCTCCTTCATTTGAGTTTCAGAATACCATTTAATTGCACTGAGCAATAAAGAACGACCCTGAAAAGCTTGGCTCAAGAAACTCATCAGTTTCGATAAAGAACCAATGACACTATGGGCAGCAAATTAAGGCGGCAAATACGCTTGACTGGAGGAGAGAAGACGGCGAGGCGGTGGTGCTGCACACCATCTGGTAGGGTAAAAGCCTTGATGGGATTTTCAGGAAAGAGACATGAGGCCAATGAGCTCATTCCAATGTGCATGGCTGCAAGTTTGCTTTGTCCAGGCGACCAAGACTGACGGCCACACGAGATGCCAGCCATTGAATGGCCTGTAAGCCTGGAGACAGAGTGCAGTGACGCCAGCGAAAAGAAACAAGGCACGGAATTGAAAGGAGCAAGGAGCAGACACTGTGACAGGGCAGTTCCCATACACTCTGACCCTCAGCAAGGCCCATGCAGGAAACTGGAGGAACTTGGATCTAGCAAAAGGCCTCCTGGTGAACGGGGAGCATCTGTGTGAGCGAGATACTGAGTTTACCATTCTCATTAGCACAATTCTGCATCGACCACAGACTCTACAGCTCCGACTTTGCAGACACAACAAAAGCCTTGTGTCAGGAGAGGCAGACCAAATGACATCACTGATCCGATTCATGGGCAGTTCAATTTGCTGGTGTGGTAACGGTTGCTTGAGGCTTTTGAAAACAACATGGCAATATTGCAAACACAGCATTATAACACAGCATCTGAGTATATTTACTTACTGTAACATAGAGTATACCTGTGAGAGTAAATGAGAATGTTTTGTGGCAAATGATACCTTGCATCACATCATGTCATCCTTTGTGAGGACCATTTAAAAAGTGTTTTGCTTCCATTTGCTGGTTGCTGGATGTTAAAGATCCCATGCTGCATCTCTTTCCGAGTAGATAATTATGTTGCAGTAAGCAAAGCAACTTCTTACCTTCAGAAAGGAGACCAGCACCGGCATGAGGGTCATGAGAGCCACTAAATAGCAGCACATTGTGTTTGTCCAAGAATATCTGGAAACCAAATGATAAGGATCGTAATAACCTGTCATGGATAAAAAA
>NC_140964.1:96896854-96899354 GCF_056783735.1 Eptatretus burgeri | reverse complement strand
CGTAAGCTTACAACTAAAACCTACCAAGAAAAATATGGCATCATCCAGTTTTGCGAGGCAAACCCACTGATGAAGAAAACAGCCATAGCTGAGAAGTTGGACATCAAACAGCAGAAATTGAACGATATCTTGTAGAATAAGGGCACGATGTTTGGACAAGTGGAGAAGATCGCGAGGCCGGTGGTAAGTGTGAAACGCTTGAGATGTGTGTCCTTTGAAGATGTCGATGACGCGCTCATCATCTGGTTTCGGCAAATGTCGGCTCAGCCAAATATTCAGTTGGACGGTGAAATGTTGCTGCTGAAGGCACGTAAATTCGCTGCGGACCTCGGGCATGATGATGCCGAGACCTTGCCGATGCACTGGATAGACAGATTCAAAGTGAGGTGGGGAATCGGCAAGGTCAAGAAGTGCGGCGAATCAGGCAGCGTGGATTCGGCAGTGGTGCACGACTGGAACGATGGCAAATTGAAAGACATCTTGGAAAGGTATCAGCCTCGGGACGTGTATAATGCCGATGAGACTGTGCTTTTCTGGCAGATGCGCAGGAAAAGTCTCTCGGGTTCGTTGGTCAATCCCATCATGGTGATAAGCAGGCGAAGTTGTTGTCTTGCAGTTGTTCATTATCTTTACTTTTGATAAACTGATTCATGAATTCCATCTTTGCTTGACCACTTTCCAATTCACCAATGAACCCCCACCTATGCCCCGAGGATTGTGTTTTCCTTTTGGTACAATAGCCAGCTCTCACACATACGTGTCAGGCCACGCGCGACTTCATCCTTCACCCCACAGCCATCATGAATGTTCGCTTACGCGTAAGTCGTCACATTTCTAAGTCGTCACTTTTTTCTCTGTCCCGATGGTGACGACTTACGCCTCGTCGACTGTATATATATGTATATATATATATATATATATATATATATATATATATATATATATATATATATATATATATATATATATATATATATATATATATATATATATATATATATATATATATATATATATATATATATATATATATATATATATATAGATATATATATATATATATATATAGATATATAGATATATATATATATATATATATATATATATATATATATATATATATATATATATATATATATATATATATATATATATATATATATATATATATATATATAGATATATAGATATATATATATATATATATATATATATATATAGATATATATATATATATATATATATATATATATATATATATATATCTATATATATATATATATATATATATATATATATATATATATATATATATATATATATATATATATATATCTATATATATATATATATATATATATATATCTATATATATATATATATATATATATATATATATATATATCTATATATCTATATATATATATATATATATATATATATATATATATATATATATATATATATATATATATATATATATATATATATATAGGGACGTTAAGGGACGACGTGGGAGCACGAGTTAGTTAGGGGATGTAGTTAGAAGGATGGCAGAGTTCAGCGTGAGTGTGTTGGAGAGTTGGTGAGTGAAGTGGAAGCATGTGCTTGGTGAGTGAGTGAGGCCAGCGGGTCTGTGTGTATGGAGCGAATGGGGACTGCATGGTGCGATGAGTGATTGGGGGGAGGAGTGACTCCCGCCCAAGGGACCCCGGGGTCAGTGTAGATTGAGTTAGGGGGGTAGTCAAATTGAAAAATGGAGGTCGTTTTGTTGTTGGTGTGAATGTAGGCTCGAAACCCGTTTGGAGGGTGCAGGAGCCCTGTTGACAGGCTGGGAGCATGGCTGCGAAAAGTGAGTATCGCTGAGTGGGTACCCCGGGCACCAGGCTAGTCGGCCGTGGTAGGCCAAGGGCCCATGGGGGGCCGGGATAGCGTAGTGGGCACGGGTGCGCCTGCTTGGTGCGGGGGCCCGGGGCACCATTAGCCGCGTGGGCAGTGTTGTGGGCACGGGTGACCCTCGGAAAGGGGCCTGGGAAGCCAGCCTGCCACGTGTGCGTTTCAGGGGAGGTACCATGGGGGGCACTCCCCGGTGTTAGGGAGCTGGTAGGCTCGGAGGCAGTGTAGTGCCCGGGGGTGCCATAGCGGGAGATTCGGCAGAGGGTCGTGCCTGCCAAAGGGAGCCACGTGTCCCAGCCATGAGACCGTGTGAGGGCACGGAGAGAAAATTGGGGGGCGAGGCCCGAAATTGTGAGGACACCAACACAGGCGACGGGAATCTGGGTTGTTAGAACCAATAGTTTAAGCGAGAGGCGCTTGTTGAAAGCCCCAGGGTAGTTTAACGGTTAAATGGTTAGAGTAGATTAGGAAGTGTACCCCTCCGCACCATCCATCCCCGCGCTCTCGTTGTGGGCCGCTGAACCCACTTGGGTTATAGATCGCTGAACTCTGGGGAGGCCATTCTGAGGCTTCGTTGGGCCTCGACACAGGACGCTAGCTCTCC
>NC_140964.1:96873609-96896354 GCF_056783735.1 Eptatretus burgeri | reverse complement strand
CAATGAAAGAATCGACGTGACGAGCTGAAAACATTTTACAATTGGGGTATTTATA
The DNA here is from genome assembly GCF_056783735.1 of Eptatretus burgeri. Lineage (NCBI taxonomy): Eukaryota > Metazoa > Chordata > Myxini > Myxiniformes > Myxinidae > Eptatretus > Eptatretus burgeri. Next base: position 96,896,299 of record NC_140964.1, on the reverse strand, counting down.
AATAATAATGGGGAACTAGGGAAGCACATAAGAGCAGAACTATTCCGACTTTACGAAATGCGATGCAAACATTTGCAGCACACAATGCACTTAACAATTTCCTACTTATTAGATGGGCCCACGGACACACGTTCGCACACACACACACCCAATAAATGGTGGCAGAGGCCTTTAATAAAGAGCTCCAGCTCGGAGGACAGGTGAGCTGAAACCCAGAACCTATCTCGAACCTCTCCGCCTCGTGTGGTCTTCAAGTTGTTCAGACCCGGGCACCAGCGAGAGCGAGCTGGATCGAATCGCCGTGAGCCGCGATCCCTCCCGAACTCCCGCGAATCCTCCTGCGCTTCTCAACACGTGCTGGTGAGATGAGGCGCCGATCCTTCCCGTCGATGCGCCGATCCTTCCCATCGATGCGCCGCTTCCCCCAAGGAACCACCTTCAAGAAGAGGTCGATGAGTCCCACCAAGCCGGGAACCAAAATGGAGAACAAAGAGCTCCATGAACCAAAAAGAAGAAGAAGCCACCATTCGCAGCTCGAGCCAAGCAACCGGCTCGACTTTCTTCCAAAACAAAGCAGCTCTCCAAGAAGTCTACCGAGCCAAGGAGAAGCCGAAGGCCCACTGAACCACCAAAGCAAAAAGCCTCCAAAAAAGCCTCCTCCCGAGCCAGGCCGCAGCCGAAGCTCACTGAGCCAGCCGAAGCAAAAAGCTTCCCAAGGCCTCAACCCTAACTCAAGCCAAACAGGACCCAAAGGTCTGCTGAATGACTCCTCTCTGCCAAAGCAAAAAGCTTACTCATCAAGAACAAAGAAAGGATCTCGTCCTTCTCCTTCTCCGCCCTTCCCCCTCTCCCGGCGTGACTCATGACTCATGCCCTCGTGCTCCATCCCCCGCTCAACCACGGGTGGGAGGGAGTTGTTGACATCATGAATCACGGGATGGCAGGGTTCTTCTTCCTCTTCGCAGAGGAGGGGGGAGGGACGTCTCCATTGTTTCGTTCCCGAACTATTAAATCGATCCACAGCGCATCTAATCGATTTCTAAACATTTAAACAATGGAAGGTGAGCTATCTAGGGAACAAGCACTTATCGACATAGCTGACTAAAGGAACCTGTATGTTGTGTGCAATCAAATTCCAAATTCGTAACAATATATTAGATTGTGAATATTCTGGGACGATATATTAGACGATTCTGGGAACCGAGACCCCAATGAAATGACACACAACATGCAGCAGTTACTGAGTTAGTTATTTCATTTTCACATGTTCCAGGTAGGGCCCTCCCTTGTGTCTTGTGGGCCGGAAAATATGCGCTGTGTGGATAAGGTAGGTCTTCCTCTCTTTCACTTTCTTAATGTAGCATTTATTCACTTTCTTTAGAATGTCACATTCAAATGCGTTCCCACCAAACCATAACTGTCACTCTGCTCCGCCATCGCACGATCCACCAATCAGCTTCCCATTTCACGACAATCCCTTCGTGACCAGCAATAACAACCCTGCCTGCTTAAAACACATATTGGACTTTATTTATACAGTACATTCAAAACACACCATCCAAACTCGTCATTCCAGCACTCGTTCGCTCTTCAGACCCACCATCACCCACCGTCACCCGGAAGGTACCTTTCGCCCAGAAGGCGCCATGTTGGCACAACCACAGCCACTTTGACCGCCTTCTTGCACCTCACTGCCATCGACCCCAGTCTCGCCTACCCCAAAGACATTTATAGCACTTTGCTCATTTAGCCCACAACTGGAGCATGACTGTGCCATCAAAAAGCCTTGATTCGCCTTGTAATAATCCGGTGACCACTCGGTGTGTGTTTTTGCTTGTATTGACCAACCTGTTGGTCTAGCCTGCCATTACTGTCTTTGCTGGGTGGTTGTGAAGCACTTAGGAAGCATTGTATCTGCCCACATGTTAATTTGGGAGAAGGTGTGCATGGCCCATCCCAGGGACAACTGGGGCCATTTTGCAGACAGCAGTCTCTGAGGGAGTGCGATGTCATGAAGAGGCAAGTCCGGACCAATGGGAAAGCCACACTTCAGACAAAAGAAGAGTCGCTTGATCCTCTCTCTTGGCAACCACTTGTTGTTGAGTCGGAAAGGGACTGCTGAGGGACAAATTGCTGAGTCAGAAAGGGAAGGTTGTTGTTTGACCTATCGGCAGTCAAACTCCACTCCTCCTCAGATGTATAAAGGCTGGAGCACTCCAGCATAGTGGGTTTGTTGGTTGGTTTTTCATCTTGTAACACGAGTGGAATAGAGCGGAACAGAGCAGAATGTTGAAGGAGTGTTTGAAGAATGGAGTGAGTCAAGCACTCATGCAGTGCAGGAGACTGGACAAACTATACACAAGAGATAGCTTGATCCACACTGCGACACTCCTCAAATACCAGTATCCTCCCCTGACCTTCTGCACACTTGTAATCGGCCCAGGCTCTCAAGTCCTTGCTTGGCGAGAGAGGCCGCCAAAATGCCTCAAACTACTCTTTCTTTCTCTTATTTAGTTTCCTCGGAAATGCGACTGATTGGCACCATTGTCTTATGTGCAGGATAAGTAAGTATAAGGGGTCATTTAGATGGTTAAGATCTGCACTGTGTCTCTTCTGTACATTGCGCATGACACAAATTCCCCCTGTTGTTGTCTTTTTCCACACCATATGAATGGATGTATGTCTGCTGTACAGATCACTGCAAATAAAACTTGCCTTGATTGTGCCACATACCTTTCCTCACCTCCTTTTTAAAATAAACCCCCTTTACATGTTCTTCCAACTTCCTCATGGCATCTGTTCTTTATTGATCCAGTACAGTCCGCACTATTGTTCGACCAGAAGTTTTACCACAAATAATTGGCTCCAGTTTAGGCAGTACATCCCGACAGTTCTTGTTCAGCTGTACTTGAATAGTTAGACAGGTAGGCATTGAGGGTATGGCCTCTAGTTAAGTTGCCGTGCCAATGGAATGGTAAGTGTCACAGCATAATTTTATCCTACACGTTTTAAAAGCCTTTGTAACAATATTCGTCTGCTTGTGTTTGTTCATTTTTCTCAGATTTTCTGAGGATATCTTGGAAACTCAGTGGCACGTTGCACTGCTGTCACATAAGCAATGGGGTCCTTGGGTTTGAGTCCTGGGTTGAGTCAGAAATTTTTCACATGAGCCCCAATCCAGGAAATTATTCCAGTTTATTAAATTTCTCGATTATATTTATGTACAATACACATACACATTCAGGGTCTGCTTCGCTGGCTTTAAGATATTGGCCATCATATAGCTTGCAGTGTTGATGTGAGAAATTTCTGAGGTTAACCCAAAGACTCAATAGCTCAGTGGGCTGTCATCCAGCACTAAAGGGAAGGGGTTTTTTGTGTACTACTGCACAACATGCCAGTTTCACTTGCTACACTGCTATCCATAGCATCAGTTTAGCCTGTAGGTTTTCAAAGCCTTTATCACAACATTCGACTATATCTGTTTGTTCATTTTTTTAAGATGCTGTAATCCCAGCAACCTCTCAAAGTAACACTTTAAATACCTTTAAACATTTGCACAAATATTTCTTGTTCTAATGGTGCATTACCGGTCAATCTAATATATTCATAATTTTGGACCGGTCACCGTAAAATATTTATAATGATTGAATATCCCACTGTATTCTTGCACCCACCACGCCCCTCCCCCCTCCCCCCCTCCCACAGTTTTTACACAGCATGCTCAGGTATTTCTCACATTTCACTTTGTTAGTCCTGTCTTTTCTCTTTACAATCTGGTAAGTCCCATTCTCCAAAAGGAGAGCTGGCAATTTGCCAAAGCAGTTTCATTTACAAAGAATATGCTGGCTAGTTTATTGTTCTTTTCCCAGTGGAAGCTTTGGAAAAGCCAAGAACCTGCATGCAGCAGCATATATTTTGTGAAAGGCACTGTAGGATGTTTAAAGTGAAACAAGTGTCGTATTTAAAGAAAATATAGAGTTACTTGATATGATCGATCATTATTGCATCTCTCACTTTCCACCTGTTCAGGAAACGTGCACTATAAAAAAGGGGCAGTCGAGTTATACTGTCATGTATCTTAATACATATTTTATCATGGAATAAAAAACTGTCTGATCAATCCTGTACAACAGCCCTTGTTTGAAAAAATATTATACCAGTATTGATCATTCGAGAACTGCTCTTGTGAGTAAAAACCACTTCCCTTTAGTGCTGGATAATATTGTTAAACACTTCATTTTCGATAATTTGTGAAAATACAGATAATCAGATCGGCCCCAATCCAAAAACATGATCTTTTCAACCCTCGTTAACTCCACCCAAATCCCTCCTAATTTCCAGTTTTTCCTCCTTGGAGTTTCCTTCTCCATGCTTGCTTGTTTTACGTCCTGTTTTTGTCCATTATGTTTTCATCCGTTCAGTGTGCTAGCTCTTCCGCAAGCCTTGACTATGTACACAAAATATAATAAAATTAAAACTGCTGGCAGTGATGTCGGGGACCGAGACACCCCATTCTCATTAGACAAGTGAGCGATGACATCATTGACAACGGCAGGCCAGACCCAATTATGCAAAGTTTTAACTCAGTCGATCAAAAAATGAAGGAGGGGATGCATTTTTTAGGTTTTCCTGAAATCCATAATGGCCACCATGTCATGTGACCTACGCCGTCATCCAGAGTACACACACCAAGATAAGTGACATACTATAAGTGGTCCAAGTTTCAACTCAATCAATCGAAAAAGGAGATGCATTTTAATGGTTTTCATGAAATCCAATATAGCCACTAGGTCTTGTGACCTTTGATGTCATTCTTAGGATCAACATCAACTCAAGTGGGATACTATGTGTGCTCAAAGTTTCAAGTTCCTCTGATCAATGGCTTTACCTGGAGGTCGATACAACATTCATGACATCATTATCCAGTGTTAATTTAAAAACTGCTGAGTCGGCACTTTTTAATTTTGGCCATTGCGTGCAAATTAGCTTGAAATTAAAAAAATCAGAGAAAACAGCATTCTCCACCCTCAGGTGGACTATATGTATACCAAGTTTCAACTCGATCGATCAAAAAAATGAAGGAGACGCAGTTTAACGGATTTCATAAAATCCAATATGGCCACCAGGTCATGTGACCTACTACATCATCCTTAGGATATTCAGTCAAGTCAAGTGGTATGTCATAGTTGGTCAAAGTTTCAAGTTCCACTGTCAACGATGTGGTCTGTAGGTCACTAACAAATTTCATGGAATCATAATAATAATAATCCAAACGATTTCAAAACGGTACCACTCGGTCGGTCCCCTAATAAATAAAACATTGACCTAAACAGATACATACAGTACATTTTGAGATGTGCGATAACAAGGCAACATCAAAATCGAAAACTTCACACTGCTCAGGCTGTGCCCCCCCCCACCAGTACACTGGTACTCATTTCACCAACCTTGGAAGGATTACCAGCTGAGGCAACTCCACCTGGTGTCAATTCAGCGGCCAACGGAGCTCTCGCTCAGGACCTGAAGATCCCAAGCCAGCCACTCGAACCACGAGGCCAACACCAGGCTTAAAGTTTAACTATTCACTGTTTAACTTATGTTGAAAAAAATTATGACCTGAAGCTGTGACCTTGACATTTCAACCACCTAGTCCAAATGATGATTTGCATAAGCAGTACATGTAGCTTGGATGTAAAGGGGTGGGGGGTGGAAGGCAACAAAGAAAATTTTGGAAAAACAAAATTGAGATTGAATAGGAGATTGATAGAGAGAAAGGGGGTTGAAACATGGTGGGGATAGGGTTGGAATCCATCATTTGCAAATATAATCTGAAAATGGACCCTAACATGAGTTTAATACATGAAATATCAGAACAGGAGCCACTCAGATGTCTTTCTTTTAACTCTAAAACATTAGAATCTGGAACTATAACAGACATTTAAGTCTCTTTCTTTTCGTAGTGATTAAGGTGATTTGGAAGTGCACTTCAACAATCTCTACCAATCTACACTAAGAAATGTCAATGTGTGTGTGTGTGTGTGTGTGTGTGTGTGTGTGTGTGTGTGTGTGTGTGTGTGTGTGTGTGTGTGTGCCAGTGTCTCCTCCATAACTCCAGAACCATGAAACCTAACAGCCTGAAACTTTGCCTGCATACTAAGAAAACTCCAAGGAAGTGCATGACTGAAAATTGGATGTTTGGGTTAATAACTAAGTCTTTAAAAGAAAGTTATTTAAATAAATAACGAGTCTTTTAACTAACCTGATATACCTATTTACTTTAAGCAAGCAAAGCTATGTTCCCTCCTCCTCCATACATACACAAGAAAATGTGAAATTTCCAAAGCATTAAACTTATCATTTTCTACTCTTTGGAGAATTATATTGAATGAACAAAAAATTTAGGAGTGTGCCAAAATTAACCAGCTTCTTTGAGCTATATGATTTAATGCATACACTGCAAGACATCACACCATGTCGCCCGTGTCCCCCAGAGGAACTGCCTTACCATAGCTCCTACAAGGTGTGTGTCTACATTTTTAGAGGTTTTGCAAAGTGCTCTGCAGGGAGTCAATGCAAACCTGGTAAAAAATGGACGTTTAAAAAAAAGTTATAACGTTTGCAGGGACCCTGCACCGATGTACCATGTGACACGTGTACAGACAAGCAGGCAAAATGGCGGATTTATAGATTCATTTTATTTCATTAACTGCTGCCTGCGCAGCAAAGACCAGCTTTAAAGTTAAAGGGATCCTTTATGCGATGCTTTGACAGCCTAGTCAACCGTTCCTTATCAACATTTGAATTGGAGTTCTTAAGCCATTTGGCAAGCACCAATTGCCGATAACGGAACCACGCTACATCATTCTGAGCAAATCGTTCACTCATTGCAGATGCTTTTGCCACCATGTCATTCAGAGTGAATTCTCCATGCTTCGCCAGACTGAACGAGTGAGTGCTGTGCTCCACCAGCTTGAGCGAGTGCTCTGTGCTCCACCACCCTGAGCGAGTGCTCTGTGCTCTGCCACCCTGAGTGAGTGCTCCATGCTTTTCCACACTGAGCGAGTGCTCCATGCTCCACCACCCTGAGCCATGAATGAGTGAATTCTGCATGCTTCGCCAGATTGAACGAGTGCTCCATGCTCCACCACCCTGAGTGAGTGCTGTGTGCTCCACCACCTTGAGCGAGTGCTCTGTGCTCCACCACCCTGAGCGAGTGCTCTGTGCTCTGCCACGCTGAGCGCGTGCTCCATGCTCCACCACCCTGAGTGAGTGCTGTGTGCTCCACCACCTTGAGCGAGTGCTCTGTGCTCCACCACCCTGAGTGAGTGTTCCATGCTCTGCCACACTGAGCGAGTGCTCCATGCTCTACCACCCTGAGCGAGTGCTCCATGCTCCACCACCCTGAGCGAGTGCTCTGTGCTCTGCCACCCTGAGCGCGTGCTCCATGCTCTGCTAAACTGGGCGAGTGCTCCATGCTCCACCACCCTGAGCGAGTGCTCCATGCTCTACCACCCTGAGTGAGTGCTCCATGCTCCACCACCCTGAGTGATTGCTCCATGCTCTACCACCCTGGGCGAGTGGTTCATGCTCTGTTACCCTGAGCGAGTGGTTCGTGCTCCTTCACCCTGAGCAAGTGCTTCGTACTCCATCACCCTGAGCGAGTGGTTAATGCTCCGTCACCCTGAGTGAGTGGTTCGTGTTCCCTCATCCTGAGTGAGTGGTTCATGCTCCATCACCATGAGCGAGTGGTTCATTGTCCATCACCCTGAGTGAGTGGTTCGTGCTCTGTCACCTTGAGCGAGTGGTTTGTGCTCCGTCACCCTGAGCGAGTGGTTCATGCTCCGTCAACCTGAACGAGTGGTTCATGCTCCGTCAACCTGAACGAGTGGTTCATGCTCCATCACCCTGAGCAAGTGGTTCGTACTCCATCTCCCTGAGCAAGGGGTTCATGCTCCATCACCCTGAGTGAGTAGTTCGTGCTCCATCACCGTGAGCGAGTGGTTCGTGCTCCGTCACCTTGAGCGAGTGGTTCATGCTCCGTCACCTTGAGCGAGTGGTTTGTGCTCCGTCACCCTGAACGAGTGGTTCATGCTCCGTCACCTTGAGCGAGTGGTTCATGCTCCGTCACCTTGAGCGAGTGGTTTGTGCTCCGTCAACCTGAACGAGTGGTTCATGCTCCATCACCCTGAGCAAGTGGTTCGTGCTCCATCACCCTGAGTGAGTAGTTCGTGCTCCATCACCGTGAGCGAGTGGTTCGTGCTCCGTCACCTTGAGCGAGTGGTTCGTGCTCCGTCACCTTGAGCGAATGGTTCATGCTCCGTCACCTTGAGCGAGTGGTTTGTGCTCCGTCACCCTGAGCGAGTGGTTCATGCTCCGTCAACCTGAACGAGTGGTTGATGCTCCATCACCCTGAGTGAGTGGTTCATGCTCCATCACCCTGAGTGAGTGGTTCATGCTCCTTCACCCTGAGTGAGTGGTTCATGCTCCGTCATTCTGAATGCGTTGTTGTGATATAACACCCGATTTCCAAGCAGTTTGCCATAGTAACTTGTTTTCCCGAGGCAACCTTTTCCCACCCATCACATGCAGCTGTTTATAAGGAATATTATGAATGAACATATCCCTGAAACGTCTCTACAATTGCAATGTTGTTTGTTAAAGCAACTCAAGGTTTCTGGGTATACACAGTAAGTACTTTCGTGGGTAATCACACTGACTCCAACCTGCCGACTCTCCAAAAATTGCTGATATCGGCCAAGCATGTGTGTGTGTGTGTGTGTGTGTGTGTGTGTGTGTGTGTGTGTGTGTGTGTGTGTGTGTGTGTTGTTCATAAAGCATAACGAATTCTTTCTTATAACTCCCCTACCCTCACCTCTCTCTGTCCCATCCTTGCTCTACCCCCTCCCAATACAGTGCAGTAACCCCCTCCTGCATCTCCTCTCTCCATTTCTCCTCCTCTCTCTCTCTCTTTCTCTCTCTCTCCCTTTGTCCCATCCTTGCTCTACCCCCTCCCACTACAGTGCAGTACCCTCCTGCTGCATCTCTCTCTCTCTCTCTCTCTCTCTCTCTCTCTCTCTCTCTCTCTCTCTCTCTCTCTCTCTCTCTCTCTCTCTCTCTCTCTCTCTCTCTCTGTCTGTCTCTGGACATATCTGGACGTGTGTTTGTCTCCGGACGTGTCTGAGCGGTGCTTCTCTCTAGCCAGCTTGGCTCCAGACGCGTCCGGGTGGGGTTTGTCTCCGAGTGGTGTTTGCTTCTGGACGTGTCCGGGCAGTGTTTGTTTCTGGACAGCTTGGCTCTGGGAGCATCCAAGTGGTAGATGGAGACTCAGAGAAATAAGTGATGAGGAAGAATGAGAGCAAGAGGAGGACACAGGTGGTGCACAATATGGATACAGCTGCAAACTCTCAATCTCATAAATGGAAGGAAAAACTGGAAAACAGGAAAGAAGTGTGCTTGGGGATGGTTAACCAGGGTAGAAAAGACAATGGTTGTGGATAGGGGATGACCTGATATGCCGGTAAACAACCATCCTGAAGCCCTGTCGAAAAGACTTGGATTGCAGAAACTAAGGAAGTTGGTTCTCCAGGTTGGAAAATAATAACAAATGAGTGGAGGTGTAGGCCTTGGCTTCAACAGCATCAAGCTGAGAAAGGTGTGAGGTGGAGGTGCCTGCCCATAGGGGAGAGCAATATTCCATCAAGCTGTGGATGAATGCCCTGTAAGAAAATAAAAGTTCAAATGTGCTTCAAAAGACTTTGCATGGAGGAGGATATCCAGTTGGCAACTGGCTTTGCTGGACAACTTACATCTATTGTTTGCCCAAGAAAGATCAACAGTTTTAAGTGACTGAACTCCTTCAAGAGGATTGTTAAGAAAGTAGATGGGAGGGTTAACCAGATAGACTTTCTGAAGAGACAGAGTGAGATTGTGCCATTTATCAGCACCGAACAACATTCCATTTATCAGCAGCGGTACAGGCTATTGTCAGGTCAGGTCAGACTCGATCTGTGACTTGCTACAGGTACCACATAAACCTGTACTAACATGCTCCATGGTCGGGTTTTCGGCGACTAAACCGTCTCCCCCATCAAGTTTCTTGGTGAGGAGGGTGCATGATAATGACAGACAACAGGATTAAAAACAAAACCTGTCAAAGGGCGGAGGAACTCTTTGTGAGCCAACAGCCATCCATATCTAGTGCCCAACTGTGTCTGCGGATGTCCTTCTGCAGTTGGGTTACTTCTTATTAGGAGGATGGTGGCAGGATTTGCACTTCGGCCACCGTAAAACCCTTAATTCGACAAAACATTCCAGAAGCATAAAAAAACGCAGAAAACCTACTCCGTGGGAGTACCTCCTGTGCAGCTTTCCTTTGCAGGGAAGCTCACTGGGTGACGGGATTGGGGCAAAGCCATCGGGACTCCCAATCTTTGATGACCAGAGGGAAACAACGGGGTAACATCCCTGGGTCAGATTGCGGGAGAGTGTGTCGGAGTGGTACTGAGGTGTCGCCCACCAGACGGCGTTCTCATTGGGTTAACCTGAGGTGGTCTCTTCTGGTGTGTGCTTTGAATGTCCCATCCAAAAGAGAGGATGATCACCTGTCTGTTATCATCTGAACTCAAGCGTTTGGACATCAGTATTGCAGCTCTCTCTGAGGTTCGGAGACCGGATTGCGGCGAGATAATGGTGGGTGGTTACACCTACTATTGGTCTGGTCGCTCTGATTGGTACCATGCCCAAGGAGTTGCTGTAGCTGTGTCCAATAAGCTGACTCCAATTATTCTTGAGGTAAAACCGGTCAATGAGCATATTCTGAGACGAAGAATTCGTCACTCCTTGAGTGTCGTTTCCCAGGTCTCTGTTTATGCTCCGACTGAGGCGAGTGACCTCACCGTGAAAGACGCATTCTATGCCATGCTCGAGTCTGTGGTTAATCAGTGGCCCAGGCGAGATATACTTCTGGACTTGGGGGATTTCAATACATCGACTGGAACTGATAGGGATGATTACGAGACGTTTGTTGGTCCCCATGGGTCTGGAACTGTGAATCAGAGTAGCACTAAGTTCCTTGACTTTGCAAGATGTCATGGACTTAGGGTGGCTGATTCATGGTTTCAGCAGCCACAAGCTCATCACTGGACTTGGTATATCCACGCTGGCGGTGTGGCAAAGGAGATTGACCATGTGCTGGTTCATGGTCGCTGGAGGATGATCTCGAACTGCAGGGTCTACCGGAGTGCTCAGTTCCTCAATTCTGAGCACATGCTTATTGTAGCAACTCTTAAGTTGCACCTTAAATCCAGGAGAATGGTCCCATCCCAGCATCATTGGGATGTTGGCAAGCTCAAGGATGAGAGGGTAGCTGAGGAATTTGCAAACAAGCTGAGTGGAGATTTGGGGGATCTGGGTGCTTTGGGGTGTCCTGAAGAGTTGTGGAGTGCCTTCAAGACCACCGTCCTTGATGTTCCCGGTAGATGTCTTGGAACTCACCGCAGGGCAAAGAAGAATTTTGTCTCTCAAGGGAAGCTGGATACCATTTCCCAGAGTCGCAGAGCGAGGCTGAATGGCAGAGCTGAGCTGTTCAGGAGTTGAGGCGTAAAACTGTATGTGCACTAAGGGTGGACAAGGAGGTCAATGTGCGAGGAATCTGTGAGGGGGTAGAGCATCACCTTCGCACATTGCGTTCATCCACACCTGTCCCTCAGTTTACTGCAGTTGGAGCAGAAGGTGGTGGGCTCTTGACAGAGGAGTCCGAAGTGAAGTCCTGCTTGGCCGGTTACTTTGAGCGGTTGTACCAGGCTGATACACCAGCTGTCGAGTTGGTCGTCAGGGGGTGTTGCAATCCCGATTGCTGACTCTCCAATCAACTGTGGTCCACCTTCTTTTGTGGAAACACAGGCTGCGGTGAACCTGTTGAAATGGGGTAAAGCTTCAGGGATCTGTGGCATCCATGCTGAACTTCTCAAGGCTGGTGGAAATTCTGCACTCATGTCGTTGCCTGCTGTTCTATACAACATAGGCATCATCCCAACTGACTGGAAGAGAGACCTTGTTGTCCCTCTCTGGAAAGGGAAGGGTGATCGCCAAGACTGCAACATCTACTGAGGGGTGATGCTGCTCTCAGTGCCGGGTAAGGTCTTTGCTCAGATAATTCTCGATGGGGTTCGCCACCGTTTGCTTGAGCACCAGCATCCAGAGCAGCCAGGCTTTACACCAAAGAGGTCAATGATTGACCATATCCTTGCTCTTCAGGTCCTCACCGAACGCAGACAAGGATTTCGGCAGGGGCTGTTTGCAGCCTGTGTTTATCTCTGTAAAGCGTTTGATTCAGTGAATCAGGATGCCCTCTGGAGAATTCTTGATCTTTGTGGGGTGCCAACAAAACTGATCGATCTGAAAGTCTGAACTGTACTCTGGTACCGAGATTCCTGTGAGATGTGGTGGTACCATCTCTGACTTATTTTCAGTTATGACTGGAGTTCGTCAGGTGTGTGTACTGGCCCCCACACTTTTCAGCACTTGCATGGAGTGGATTCTGGGGAAGATGTCGGATAGATGAAGCTGCAGTGCATCCTTTGGGAATGTCATGATTTCTGATCTTGATTTCGCAGATGATGCAATCATCTTTGCAAAGACTCTAAGTGTCCTTTTGGGGGCCCTAGAGGTGCTGAATGAGGAGTCGGAGCCACTGGTATTACAGGTTTCATGGGTCAAAACTGAGATCCAGGCTTTCAATGACATATTGGATGCTGCTATCCTGTCTGTACTTGTTTGTGGTGAGGATGTTTTGGTCACAGAGAGATTCACTTACCTTGGCAGTGATATTCATGTCTCTGCTGGCTATGAGTCAGAGGTCAACAGATGTCCCGGTCAGGCCTTGGGAGTCATGGATTCACTGGATCATGAGGTGTGGTGCTGTTGGTGCCTGTGCGGGAGGATGAAAGTCTGAGTCTTCAGGTCCTTGGTGTTTCCAGTCTTGCTCTATGGATGTGAGACTTGGACTCTGACCAGGGATCTGAGAAAGAGACTTAATTCCTTTGGTACCAGGTCTCTTCGTAGAATCTTTGGCTTTCGTGGTCAGACTTTGTGTCTAACGAGCGGTTGCTGAGAGTGACTCAAATGAGATTTGTTTCCTATATAGTCTGTGAGCGTCAGCTGTGGCTGTATGGGCATGCAGCTAATTTTCCTGATGCTGATCCTGCTCACCAGATTCTGTCAGCAAAGGAGCCTCGTAACTGGAGGAGGCCAATGGGCCGACCACATGCCTCGTGATTGCAGCAGATTGATCAGCATCTTCAGGAGATTGGGATGGGCCAGGCATCTGCCTGGGGGATGGCCAGACGGAGGCCCCTGGAGTACCGGCGGAAAGTGGAAGCAGCGACATGCTGCTCTGGTGCATGCTCCCATACCTGACTGGACCTGACCCTGGGTACAGGCAGTGTTGGATGTGCAGCTGGGGCAGGCAGTGGTGGAGATGCGGCAGGGGCAGGCAGTGGTGGAGGTGTACCAGGGCAGGCAGTGGTGGAGTTGCACTGGGTGTAGTCAGTGGTGGAGGTGCACTCGGTGCAGGCAGTGGTGTTGGTGCAGTGGGTGCAGGCAGTGGTGACGGTGCTGCGGGTGTAGACAGTGGTGGATGTGCAGCAATAGAAATTGGAAGAAATGAGGTATGGTAGACATTTTTTGTCAGTGATGAAACAATTAAATATGTCGATTATTCCTTCTGCAGGAAGAATCATAGACGTAGAATTCCATGCAGTTTTGAAGGAGCAGGAGTTAGGGACATTTAAGGAAGGGTGAACGATATTGGCTGGAAGAATGGTGTAGGGAGGAATGTTTTACATTTATGAAGCAGTGGGAACCATTTACGGGACAAAGGGAGTGTTCACAGAATGATGCCCGTATATTAGATAGAAAGGGGGAAGCAAGGTTTGCAGTGGGAATTGAGGAAGGAATTCTGGCTTTTTACGTCACTGGAGGGTGGAGAAGTTATTAAGTAAGGAACGGATGATGTAATTGCGATGAGTAAGGCGAGGCAAGAAAATAGAATAGAATAAAATTTCAGGAAGGGAAAAGTTAAACATATTCGATTCCAATGCCAGAAGTTTGAATTATAAGATGGAAGAGCTTGAAGCCAAAGTGGATAGCGAGGAGTACAATGTAGTTGCAGTGAGTGAGACATGGTTTAAGAGAGTAACTGGAGGACAGGATTAGAAGGCTACAAGGTGTATCGGTGTGATTGGAAAGAGAGAATAGGAGAAGTAGCAATCTGGGTAAAGGACAGCATGCATCAAGAGAAAGGGCTGACATTAAGGGAGGAATAAGTGTTGAAGATTCTGTATGGGTCAAGATTAGAGATTATAAAAACAGTAAGATACTGGTAGTTTGCTTTTATAGGGCTCTGGGTGTGAAGATAGAGGAGGAAGGAGGAGTATGTGAAGAATTCAAAAGGGCATGTGGTCAGGGAAGAGTATTGATTATGGGGGATTTTAACTTGCCAGGGATAGATTGGGTCCAGGAACAGGGAAAGGACAGAGCAGATGAGGATTTCCTAGATTTAGTACAGGATTGCTTTTTAACCCAGTTTGCAGATAAGCCCACTTGGGGGAGTGCAGTGTTAGACCTCCTTTTCAGTAACTTCCCAATGTGTTGTCGGAGGTGCAGGTGGAGGAGCATTTAGGAGCAAGTCACCATGTCATTGTGTGTGCAAAGATTCTGTTAAGGGTTCTAGTTCAGGATAGTAGGGTAAGGCTATTAGATTTCAGGAAGGTAAACCTTGAGCGTATGAGGAGAGAGTTGGGTGATTTAGATTGGGAGACTCTAACAACAGGACAATCAGCATCAGAGAAATGGTAAACCTTCAAGGAGAAAATGTGTAGAGTGGAGAGTAAATACATTCCAATGAGGTGTAAAACTAGAAGCACAAAGAGACTAGGGTGGTTGAGTAGTGAGATAAGGAATGCTATTATGGAGAAGCAGAGGACAGTTATTAGGTTTAAAATAACACGACTGGAGTTGCATTTAATCACTATCGGAGTAAACAGAGGCAATTTAAGAAAATATCTCGGCAAGCCAAAAGAAAGTATGAGAAGGACGTGGCTAAGAATATTAAACATAATAGCAAGGCTTTCTTTAAGTATATTAGGGGAAAAGAACAGGTTAGGACCAGTGTGGGCCCATTGAGGAATATCACCGGGAGAGTGGTTCATGATGAAAGTGAGATGGCAGGCTTATTAAACAGGTATTTTTCTTCAACGTTTACACAAGAACAGTCAGGAGAATTGCCAAGAGCTGAAAGTATCTATTGAGGAGGCGAGGAAGGGCTTTTACAGAAGATCCAGGTTGGAGTGGAGGAAGTAAAAGAACAGATAGGTAATCGAAGAGTAGATAAGGCTCTGGCGCCAGATAATATGCATCCGAAAGTGTTGATCGAGGTGGCTGAGCAGGTAAGGGAGATGGTAACGGATATTTTCAATAGTTCCCTGGAGTCAGGACAGGTACTGGAGGATTGCAAAGTCGCAAATCTCACACCATTATTGAAGAAAGGATCCAGAGAAGAATTGGGAAACCATAGACCTGTTAGTTTGACTTGATGAGGAACCATTTAAACAAATACAAACTAATTAAAGGTAGTCAGCATGGGTTTACCAAAGATAGTTCCTGTCTAACAAATATTGTAGAGTTCTATGAAGCAGTGTCTGATTTGGTGGATGGAGGAAAGGCAGTGGACATAGTACATCTCAATTTTAAGAAGGCATTTGATGAGATATGACATCGGAGGTTGTTAGCCAAAGTGAGGACTTGTGGTGTGGCTGGTCAGGTAGCTAATTGGATTGCAAACTGGCTTAGTGATAGGAAGCAAAGAGTGGCTGTGACTGTGAGGATGTCTTGCTGGGATGATATAAGTAGTGGGCTACCTCAGGGATCAGCTCTTCGACTGTTAATATTCATTATTTACATCAACGATTTAGATAATGGGGTGAAGAGGAAGCTTTCCAAATTTGCAGATGACACAAAGCTTGGAGGTTAGGTGGATAGCAGAGGGGGTGGTGATCAGATTCAGGAAAGTATTGATACTTGTGTAGATTTGACAAAAGATAGGCAGATGCAATTTAATCTGAGCAAGTGTAAGGTGTTGGGGATGGGAAAGAACAATGAAAATAGAGTTTACAGGATGCAAGGGGTAATTTTAGAGCGTCTCACACAGGAGAAGGATTTGTGGCTGATAATAGATACGGGAGGTATGCAGGCAGCATGATGTTAGGCAGCTACAGGTAAAGCAAATAGGGTTTTAGTTTGTATTAGGAGGGGGATCAATTACAAATCGAAAGCGGTGGTGTTAACATTGTATAGAAATTTAGTAAGGTCACTTCCAGAATATTGTGTGCAGTTTTGGTCACCACAATTCAGGAAGGACATATATGCCATAGAGAGTGTTCAGCACAGGGCGACTCGATTGATTTCGGGCCTAGCTATACTTAACTATGAGGATCGGCTGAAGGAGCCGGGGCTTTATTCAGTACACTAGAAAAGAGGTGGTTATGAGGAGATATGAGAGAGATGTTTAAGATAATGAAATAATGAAAGGTATAGATAAAATAAGAACAGATGAATTATTCAATAGATGAGACAGTGATAGGACCAGGGTCTATCGCTTGAGAGTAACGAATTATAGAGTTAAGACGGTAGTAAGGCAGGGGACTTTTTCTCAGAGAATAGTTAATGCATGTAATGGCCTCGCTGGAAAAGAAGTGGCAGCAGAAACAGTGGATAAGTATAAATTAGAACAAGTCTAAAGACGACGATGGTTCACGAGCGGTATTTGACGATGTAGATTGTTTCAGAAGTTAAGGATGAGACAATGTGATAAGTTTGACCAAGTTATAAAAATGATCAACATGATGTGGTACAAGTGACAGGTTATTAGCTGCAAAATGTCTAAAACCCGTTTTCGTTCAACAACTTTAAAATTTTGACCTTTACATAACCTTTAAAGGTCACAAAACAATGTTGTGGACATTAAAATAAGGAAACAGGATACGTGCTATAGCTTATTGGAGTTAGTTCGTCAAAGGAGGTTGAAAACCCGATTCGATTCCCACAACTTTGAAAATTTGACCTTTGTGAACTTTAAAGGTGAAAGGTCAAGGATTATGACCTTTGGTGAAAAACTTCCTCTGGAACATTCCAGGAACAATATAACGCCATATAAGCTATATGGCATTTCGCACTCCTCGGATTATCCATACTTTGATGAAATCAGCGTAAAAACAAACTTGAAGGGGGCGCCACGGGCAAGGTGTTCGAGATAGAGCAAAATGGTTTCAAGACTTTAGGTGGGGAATGACCTCAAGATTATGCATAAAAAATATTGTCATCCTAGCTCTCAAAGTTTGGGCGGTCGTATGATTTTTATGTCAAAATTCGAAATTTTCTAAGTTCGTGACCTTGTGACCTTGACCTTGGGACGAAAATGAAAAATAGAGCTCCGTGGGGCTATGCAGGTGCCATTGGGTAACCAAATACCGAAACCCCTGCCAGATTCGACAAACCCCCTAGGAGAAGATGCAAATTGAAATCGGCTACCCCCTAAAAGCACATGGTTTTTGGGCATGGCTCCGCCCATGATGGGGCACACCATGGCCCATTATCAGGAAAACACAACTATATCATGATATAAACCTCCCACCAAAAGTTTATCAGGATCGGATCAAAACCCACGGAGCTATGCTCGGGACAGACAGACAGACAGACAGACATACAGACAGACGACTATAGTGGTCACTTATTTTTTTTCGTGAACCAATTAGATAGGTACCTGGAAGTTATGGAGATAGAGGGGTATAGGGATGTTGGCAGGACTTTTTGGTCGTTTGAGCATTGATGGGTGATTGTGTGCATGTGTATGGAGTGCTGTTGGTGGGGGTCTCATCAAGGGGTGTTGTGTGGTTGATGTTGTGTGTTTTAACCAAGCCCATGCCCCCTCCCCTGAGGGGAAGCAAAAACATACAAAAACAACAAGAGAAATTAAATAGATTCGAAAAGTTAGCATTTTCTTCTTTTTATCTTGTGTTGATAAATTATTGCGGCGTTCGTGCAGGCATCATGGGCTGAATGGCCTCCACCTGCATCTGTTTTCTTTGTATTCCTTGTATTCCAAGCATAGGACCAGCTCATGTTTCTATCAGGGCCTGCAGAGAGGGAAGAGGCTGCTGCCTGCCTATTTGAGGATGGAGTCGTCAGCTAAGAAAAATATGGATTTCCAGAGTCAGGAAGATCGTTGGTGAATATTAGGAATAGCACTGGGCCCAAGACTGCCATGGGGGCACTCCAGCCTGAGACAGGAAGAGATGAGAGAATCCCTTTTAGAGCCACGCATTGGCTACGGCAATATAGGAAGTCAATAAGCCAAGTATGGAGAGGCAGAGAGTTTGGAGTGCAAAGTAGGGTGCCAGACTGCATTGAATGCTCGAGATGTGTCCAAAGAGACGACCCTGATCTCAAGTCAAAGATGGAGGTCCTCCAAATATTGGTGGGAGAGCAGAAGCAGCATTCCAGGGTAGAGTGACCAGGTCTGAATCCACACTGGCAGTCTGTGATCAGGCGATTGGAAAAAATGAATGATTTCATGTCAATTGTGAAAATTCTATGATTATAGATTCCATGACATTGCTGATGATTGCAAGTGGGCTAAGAGTTCTGTAGTTCAGAGGATCCATTTTTGCACCTTATTTATGGAATGTAATCTTCATTTGTATGCAGCACAAAGCTGAGGAATAGCATCATTGGCTGAGGGTGCCAATGTGCCGTTGGTGCAATCCCCTTTGCTGATTAGGGAAGGAATTTGGAATTTGACTATCGTGCTGGCAAGAGCTCGCCCACTCTTCACGAAGGGCACCATGGGATCTTTAACATCCACCAACATGGAATGCAATGATGTTGGCTGATGGTGGCCAAGCAGGAGCAAGATTACCTCGGGCAATTGAAAGAGCAAACAAAGCAGAAAGAGGATGTGCAAGAGCAGAAGAGCAAAGTTTTAGGTTTGTTGGTTTAAACGTTTTTAATTTTCTGTAGTTTGTGGGATTGTGCCTGAAATTTGCCAATTTTTCACAAATTTCAATCCATTTTTCTGAATCACTAACCTTGCCTGAATTCCTTTGTTACTGAAATCCATCAATTTAAAACAATTTACTTTGTGTTCACCTGAAATCACTTAGTCCCAAATTTAAATTGCTTGTTCATGCAAGTCACTGAATTTACCCAAATTCCTTTGTTTACACATGGAGTTCATGGATTGTGCAAAAATTCAATGTTTTTTTCCTGGATTTTATTGATTTTACTCATATCCCTTTGTGCCTGAACTTGGAGATTTTGCTAAAATCGCTTTGCTTGTTCACTTAAAAATCACTGACTTTGCTCACATTCCTAGTTTTGTGCATTAAATTCACAGATTTTGCTTGAATTCCTTCATTAGGGCCTGAAATTCTGCATTTTGCTCAAATTGTTTGGTTTGTTCTTGAAATGCATTGATTTGGTTCATATTCATTTTTTTCTTCCTAAAGTTTATGAAATTTGTGAAATTCAATTATTTTATTTATATTTATCATTTCTTCCTGAAATCACTGATTTCATCCAAAATTATTTTTCATAAAGTCACTTATTTTTCTTAACTCTGCTTAATGCCTGAAATTTACTGATTTTTGTCTGAATTTCTTGGTTTGTTCATGAATTTGTTTGATTTTTTCACTAACCTGAACTTCAGTCCGGTGAGTTTATGCGTCAAGGAGTGTCTGTAGGTGAGTAAGTGAAGTGTTTACAGACTCACAGCCTGACTCATTCATTATCGCTTGAACCAAACACGTGGTTTTGATGAAACTTTGCCACTTGCTTCATATCTGATGCCTAATGAAGGTATATTGACCGCATAAAAATCTACGCTCATTAAGAGGGTCAACGGGGGGGGGGGGGGGTTGACCAACAAACTAGGTATTTGCGCTCTTCTCCGAAACTACACATCCAATTTCAATGAAACTTGACCACAACCTTCATTACCAGTGATGTACCAAATTTTGTTCATGGCATTAAAAAAAAATTAATCATGGTCTAAGGGGGTTGTTGGGGGGTGTGGGTTGAGTGACTGTTGCTCCTGATCCAGGTGAGCTTCAGGATGCACAGTCCTATTTTTGCTCAAAGTCCTTGGTTTGTTTCTGAAATTCTCTGATTTTTCCTGAATTATGTAGTTTATGTCTGACATTCACTGTGCTGCTCAAATTCCTTGCTTTGTTCCTCACATTCACTCTTTTTCCTCAAATTCTGTGGTTTGTGCCAGAAATCATTGATTTAACAACTTCCCAAACGGTGCTGACAATTTTTATGTTTTACAGAATTGTTCCACTTTCTCATTTGCCCAAACACCACTTTTCATCAGCATTTGTTGGGGACTCACACTTTTAATGAACCATTTTTGTGTTCTGCTTGTCCACATACACCATTGCAGACAACAATGATATTTCTTTTTTTCTTTTGTTACAATAGCAAAGTAAGTAATTTCACAGAGAGAAGTGCAATTGAGAATGGCTCGAGGTAAAGGAGGGGGTGGGTAGGGAAAGATTTCCATTTAATGAAGCACTGGTTGGTTTAATGAAATCTGTCGCCACAAATTAGTTGAAGCAGCAGAGCGAACTCACATTTACTGGGCCTTTGCCCCCAGTCTTCATAGCTTTAAGGAATAGGCTTTCAAGAAACACAATATGGTGTGATGACAGTGAGAGTGGACACTGCAGGGAGGATTGGGTGAAGGCAGGTTAGAAGCAGACTGGGTTGATATGAATTTTGACCACCTAGAATGTTAAAGTTTCAAAAATGATTGGATTCTGCTCTATCAAGTGAAACAACATCTTTGGAACCAATCGCGTTGCCACCTTTGAAATAACTGGTTGCAAAGTGGTAAGCAGATTTAATTTTACCAATGCAAGGGAAGGAAGGGAGAGGGGGTGAGTGGGTGGTTGGTTGTTGGATTAATTGATGCAATTTAAATTGAGAAAAATATAACAATGGAGGATGATATAAGAGTAAAGAAAAATAAGAAGAATGGGAAGTAGTGCCGAGTGAAGGGATAAAAGTTTGGAAAGAGAGATAAGGAAGGGGAGAGAAAGCAATAGCCTTGTCTTGAGAAGATGGTGGGAAAGAGGGGTGGGGTGTCAAAATGTCAAAATTCTGTTATATTTGCATAACCAATAATTTTGCAGCTCACCGAATGGTGTAATGACTGTATAAGTTTATTTAATGAAATCTGTCGTCACAAATTAAATGTACTTTCAGTCGCCAAAAAAAAGTACCATCGGTTTCTTGAAATTAGATTGTGAATATAGATTACAAAAAGTGAAAGGGAGGAAGTAATAAAACAAAAGAAGAAACTGATGGTACATTTCATTAATCAAACTTCAAAAGCTATATCCATCTCTCCCTCACAATTAATATGAAATAAAATAAAAAAATCAGTCAGACAGTAAGAAATTATGTCGAGATGTTTTTGGATAAGAACCAAGGTCACATTCAGCTTTCACTACAAAATGTTTGGCACGTGTGCCTATTACTCCAAAATCTTCCGTTAATAACGTGATTATCATTGGATTTCACTTTATGATACAGGAATGTGTTGTTGAATTCACAACTTTCAAAATCATGTAAACTGCCCCAGAAAGCTCAGTTTGTGTGCACACAAACCTCGAGAAACAGCAGTGTTTGGGGCACCATGAAATATATCATGTGCTTGAGTTTAAAATTGTTCTCTTAAATGGCTCACAAAGCTTCTAAAAGAAGTCGAAAATACTTGTAAAGGTACCTGAGAGAATGGACTGTGCCTCTGCACAATGAAAAGAAAGACTTGGAGAACTTTCTCAGCTTGCTGAACAGGCAGCTGCCTGGACTGCAAACTCCTGACCATGTCGGCTGGTGCAAGGCCCGAGTGGATGGGCATGTGCCACACAAACCCCCGACAGATCGCTACCAATGAATGGACTTTGAACCTTGTGGCATCCTGTGACGTGAGGAAGTGCCTGCTTTATTTAATTGGCATCTGCAATTGGAAAGATAATGCTGTGCGCCATTTCCAAGTAATCGCAACTATCTCTTCGGCATGGACGTCAGCACCATGTGAAAATACACAGAGCTTGTGCATTCACGAAGTTGCTAAAACTTATCTGTGAACACAATATTGGGGGTGTTCTTGGGGATGGGTATCAGCCGAACAAACGGAATCTACAACAATCAAACATGAATCAATGGAACCGTTCGTGCTTGTGCCAGCTATATTTACATTTAATACAGTATATATATATATATATATATATATATATATATATATATATATATATATATATATATATATATATATATATATATATATATATATATATATAGAACAGTCCCGCCAATGTAGAATGAGCCGAAACGATGGAGGCGGTTTATTTATTTATAACCCAAACATGGCGGTTCTAATCGCTCTACCGCAAACGGGACGAGGAAGGTGGCACGAGTCACTTTTCACTGAGTTGATGATGTTTATCTGTTTTTATTATTAACCAGAAATAACAAGACTCAGCAAGAAGAGGGATCCGGGCGATTCGACGGGATGGTGTGGGATCGGGCGTGGGGAAAACACAGACGATTCCAATGAATATATAGA
>NC_140964.1:96851109-96868609 GCF_056783735.1 Eptatretus burgeri | reverse complement strand
GTCGAATTTGTGTTTCCTGTTTGCTCAGGCCCATGTTGAGGATAAGGCCCAGTCACACCTTGACGTTTTAGACAGCTTATGCTGATTTTTGGAAAATTTGTCTAAAATGCTGGTACACGTCGAATACATTATGGGTAAGTTTTGATAACATTGAGAGTACGCTGAAAAACACTGCCATAAGTCGTTGTACGCTGGCTTTAAATGTACTTTTCGGTTGTCCTCAAATTTTCCATGCTTGAAATTTTAAGACTTATGCCAGCGTATGACTCGCACATTCCGCATAACGCTGGCCATAAGTTGTAGGCACGTCACGCGATCGTTGACACACGTCGACACACGTTCCTTGTAAGTTACTCATAAGTCGAAACACGTCGAGGTAATGTTTAGCGTACCCGAAACTTATTTCTAACCAATGAGTAACGTGTTGTACTCATGTTACACGATCGGTGACACACATCGACACACGTTACTTGTAAGGTGCTCATAAGTCGAAACACATGAAGGTAATGGTTAGCGTCAGTGTTCCAGACTTCCTGGTTTTTTTTGTTTGTTTGTTTTTTTTTTCTTCCTTCCTTCAATATGATGGTGATTTTGACACTTCGATTTCTCATGCAGTTGTAATATAATTAATAGGCTGCCGCTCAACGATTTAAATCATAACCGCACTGTACACTGAACACCGTCATTCTGAAGAAAAAAAAAACCGGGATTCTGGAACACTGACGCTAACCATTACCTTGACGTGTTTCGACTTATGAGTACCTTACAAGTAACGTGTGTTGATGTGTATCAACGATCACATATCGTGCGTACAACTTATTCCCATCGCATGCGGAGCGTGTATCATACGGCAAGTACGTCGTAAAATTTTCAACATGTTTAAAATTACAAGACGTACTCCATTTAATACGACGTATGATAGCGTACTTTAGCGTTCTATTCACGCATACCAAACTTACCCATACCGTATTCGACGTGTGCCAGCGTTTTAGATGCATTTTTCAGAGGTCGGCATACGCTGGCAAGATCACCAAGGTGTGACTGCGATGTTGACACTTCCATTTCTGCGGCGATTATGATTTGAATCGTTGTGCGGCAGCCTTTTCATAACCTACGCCACGTCATCGTCGGCGATGCGTGCAACGCGCTATGCCTAAGTTAGACTATCGTTGGGCATAGGTTGTGAAGGCCGACAACAGGTTCAGCATTCGTTGGTATAAGTTATCTATAACACAACGAAACGTTCTGTGTCCGTTACTAATACGTTATGCATAAGACCAAGTCGTTATGAATACGTCCGAATCTTTAAAAAAACATCAAAAGTTCAACGTAAGCCAGCGTTTTACATACATTTTAATACGTTGCCATCGCTGACTAAAACGTCAATTTGTGACTGGGCCTTTAGCCGGCATGCAAATTCTGTCTGTTTTGAAGCCGCATTCCTCCTTCCGCTTCTTTTCTTCCAAGTACTGTCCGTTCAGCCTCCTCATATTATGATATTCCTTCTCCATCGCTTAAAAATAAACAAAGAAAAAAACTACATTTTTTCACTCCAAGACAGGAATTACAATGTGTTCAGAATTATTTGTGCATGTGTTTCCTCAACATTATTATTTATCTCTTCCTTATCTCAGTATCTCCAAGCTGAATCTTCCTTGAATGAAACGCTTCGTCCTTCTTCCATTAAAAGCTTTTAAATACATTTTAAAATGCTTCACCTTCCTTATTTCACCATCATGAGCACTGCATGTGTTCTCACCACAGTATGTGCCTTCTTCTTCTTCTTCTTCTTCTTCTTCTTCTTCTTCTTCTTCTTCTTCTTCTTCTTCTTCTTCACAAAGATTATTTTCCAAACTTGTCTCAAACATAAGCACATGGTCAATGAACCCTCCTCTTGTACCGACAGCATCAGCTTCATTCGTGCCTTCAACATTAATGATTTCCACACATCCCATGATCTTTGTCTCTGCATGTCCAGAATCTTGATAAGTCCAGTTTACCAAGACGTCCTTTAATGGTGTCAAACCTCTCCATATCGATGCCCCACCCCCACATATCCTCCAAGCCTGAGACTTTCCATCCCCTCCTCTCTTTTGTGTCCCCCTCTCTAATATGTCTCCCCTTCATGTCCACTCTTTCTGCATTGCCTCACCCCACCCCCACAAAGCTTCCCCTACACCTGGTCCACTCAAATCATCCCCCTCACACCACCATCTCAAAGCTTCGCCCTCGCCCCACACCCTCAAAGTGTCCCACCCCACACACTCAAAGCCTGCCCCTCACCAACCATTCTCCCAGCACCCTCTCTCACACTTCCCCCCTCATTCCGCTCCCTCCCATCGTTTCCCCTGGCTCTCACTCTCCCATTCCCCCCACCCCCCAAGCTTTGAACCGTACAAAGGTTCTCCCCTGTACCTAACTGTCTGTATCTCAAACATCCAAGATCCCCGCTCCAACCTGACAGATCTCTTAATCCAGGGCGCTGATGATAAAGTGGACATCATCTGTTTAACAGAATTCTTCCTCCCACAGGACATCCATTACCCCTTAGTACATCTTTGAGTTCCATCAATCCATTGGGACCATACTCTGTGCAGAGCATTGGTGCTGCCAAAGCAGTCTCCCAGGCTATTGGACACAATCCTGGACAGGTCGCCACTCCGACACAGTATACCAGCAAGCTGGGACTCATTTTGCCAACCTCGGAAGGATGACAGGCAGATTCAACCCCATCTGGTATTAATTCAACAGCTAAGTGGTATTTGAACTCAGGATCCTCAGATACAAGCCCACCACCCTAACCATTAAGCCAACACCAGGCATAGGCCTGAATCCTGCTGATAGTCCTGAACCCTGCTGATAGGCCTGAGTTGATCGGCCTGAACCCTGCTGATATGCCTGAGTTGATCGGCCTGAACCCTGCTGATAGGCCTGAGTTGATAGGCCTGAACCCTGCTGATAGGTCTGAGTTGATAGGCCTGAACCCTGTCCTGGCAGCAGAATTGCACTTTACATCATCCCATCCCTCTCTTCCTCATATGTGGTGACTTAATTGTCAAGGTGCTAATTGACTGGGTGTTGGTACCTCTCTCGCCAGACATGGCACTTCAGCCAAGGACTTCTGTGACTCCATCGGACTAACTCAGTGAACTTTCCAACCCGGATTTCTCCCAATGGCATATCCTCCTTTCTGGAGTTAGTGATGAATAACTTCCCCGCAAATTTCACCTGCTCTTCCTCTGCTCCAATTGGTTCATCTGATCATATGCTTGTGAGAGTCAACATTCTCTGGCTATTCTCAGAGAGCTGCATCAACACCAACAAGTCTGGGAGTTTACTCAGGTGGATTGGCAGGGACTGCAAGCAGCCATATCACTTCAGGGTTGGTCTCCTATATCTTCCGCCCCGATATTAAATCAGCCTGGTAATTCTTCAAAAAAAACCTGCTCTTTCTTATGCACAGATCATCCCATCTCATTATCCTTCCCTTCTTCCTGCTAATGGTACACTGAATCCTGTGGTGAGGCAGTTGCTTTGAAACAACTTGCTTTCTCTTCCTAGAAGGCAAACCCGACTGAAGGCAATTTCAGATCATTCCATAAAGCCTGTAACAAATGTTTTCCATTCTCCGGAGCGCCCAAAATCACCATCTCCAACCTCAAGATTGAACTTTCAAAGTTGTCTCCCTCCGCTAAAACTTGGTGGTACCTTGTTTAGTCCGTCTCTGCAGTGTGCTCCCCCAATGCCATTTCCCTCTATTCAAATGGTACCACAGCAGACTCTGCTCGTGAGAAGGCCGAATGTCTCAAATCTGTGTTTGGAGGTCATATTGGGAGGCCCAATCACACAAGGTTTCACTCTCAGTTGGTAAGTAGTTATAGCCCCATTCAGTGTGTGGGTAGTTGAAATCGCCGGCATTGAGTACTGGAGAGGTAACTCGGGCCAGATCCTTGCAGTGGAGTGGGAGTGGGAGTGGGGGTTGCTTGTACAGTTGGAAACGTTAAGGCC
This sequence comes from Eptatretus burgeri, assembly GCF_056783735.1. NCBI lineage: Eukaryota > Metazoa > Chordata > Myxini > Myxiniformes > Myxinidae > Eptatretus > Eptatretus burgeri. Next base: position 96,864,601 of record NC_140964.1, on the reverse strand, counting down.
CAGAACACAGATCATGTGCCACTGGGGTTCAGAATCTGGCAGTGATGCTCTACTTCACATACTGTAGGTTATGAGGCTACGGCATATACTGGTGGTGAAAGCAGCCAGTTGGTAGCTTGAGAGAGTAGCTCTACTTTCATCACATGTTTGGAAGTGGGGGGGGGGGGTGAGCACATCATGAGATGAGGCTATTTTAAGCAGTATTTCCTTTATATCTGGAGTCAGTCCCTCCAAATCCAGTTGGATAATACCAGGAGCACATGTATTCATGGTACCACAGTTGCAGAAGGGGTATGAATATCTCATAATCAAAAAATGTCACGTCAAAGAATAGAATATACGATTCATGTAGTACCATAAAGCTCAACTCGGGGATTTCCATAATGATAACCCATCGGTCGACTCAAAGTCTTGCGGGGTGAACCACAGTGGGGTGAATATACTGATACTGGCTGATTTTTCCCCATGTAAGTGAATGGGGGGATTTTCAGCGATTCATATTTTTTTTCCCCCAAAAAGTAAACCCCCTTTTTATCCCAAGGTATATTTATTTGTCTCCCCTTTTAACCTAGGGCCACTCTATTCAAATAACCAATGCAATAAGATAAAGATTTGCTCAAGTAGTAAAGTAGTAATGTGATTTGTTAAAGGTGATTCGAAAGAAATATCTGAAACATGTAAGCCTCAGGGCACTTTTTCAAATAACCAATGCATATTGTTTAGCTCACTCATTGAACCTATAAAGATTTGTTCATTCTCAAATTCCTTCAATAGTTTAATATTCTTTGCACAATAATCCCCATCTAAAATATTTAAAAACAAAACATTTGAATCTTTATATTTTTTAAGATACCCCTTTTGTGTCATTACGAAATGATAAACTTCTCTTAATGCTCTTGTTTGACCACCTCCTGAGCCTCAGATTCTTTTTTGCATAAGCCACGCCCACTTTTCATATGCCCGCCAACTTTTACTAAGCCACGCCCACTTTAACTAAGCCCCGCCTACTCTTACATCATTTACAGTTCATCTCTGACTCACAAAGAAATCACGAGAAAATTGTAGAATATTATGGTTTTGAAAAAATTTCCAAGGCTTGTCTGGGCTGTTGGGCAATTTTTTTTCAAACAATCCTCCATTTTGAAAAAGGAAACCATAGCAACCAGTCTTTCTCTATAAAAGGTTCAACCCAGACTCCATTTTTAAAAATAATTCTGACAATGAAGTGCTGAACTGACTTTGGGTTTCCTTGGAGTTTTACTACTTGTATGGAACTAAACCTTCAAGTTGATGAACTGGATTCAAACCTCATCCATTGAGGTAAGATTTTATTTTCCTATTTTCAGTTTGATTTAAGCATAGACTCATTTAATAATTAAATCACTTAATTAATACATTATTATTTTCTCTCACAGGAAATTGTATCTGAAAATACCGATTTTGCCACAACTTGGGGTGAAATTGTTGGCTTGGTTGAAGACCTTGTGAGTGACCAAGACCCACTGAATGAGCTCGACCTTGATGACCCAACCAAAGAGTTATACCTTGGAGACCAGCAAAATCCTGAAAGAGTTTTACAGAAATAGTACTCATTGTGAGTTATCAAGACAATACCCCCTGAACAAGTTATACCTTGATGAGCCAGAATACAAGTTTTACCTTGGAGACTCACAAATTTTGAAAAAATCAGTAAATGAGTTCTGCCTTGATGGTTTAAATAACTACCTTGGAGACTCGGGAAAAGGGTTCGGCCAAGATGGTTCTAAATATGGAACCTACCTTGGAGACTCACAAATTTCAGACATTTTGAAAAATGGAGATTTCCTTGATGATCCACAGTTATACTATGTGAGATCTATTACTGAAACCCATAAAAATTGGAAAAATGGAGTTTTCCTTGATGATCCACAGTTATACTATGTGAGATCTATCACCGAAACCCACAATATTTCTGGAAATTGTGGTTCTACCTTGGAGTTTGGATAGATGGTTATATTTTTGGAGACTTGAAATGTGGGTTCTGGCTTGATAACTCACAATGTGATACATATCTTGGAAACTCAACAGGAATGTGGTTATACCTTGGAGACTTGGAAAGTTGGGTTTATTTTGGAGACTTGAAATGCTATCACTCTTTGGGATCTAAACCTATCGATGTGGATCTTTGTTGGATGATGCTTGATGGGAGCAAGATCAAGAAAGTTCTTACTTCCCCTTTCTACTTCATCAAATCTAAAAGCTTTAAAAGACAGAATTGGAAGAAGAGAAAAAAACATAAAAAAAAGAAATATATATATATATATATATATATATATATATATATATATATATATATATATATATATATATATATATATATATATATATATATATATATATTGTTAGTTCTGGGAATAAAGTACAGGCTTACCCCCCTCCCCCCTTTTAATGTCATCAAACCTGAAAGCTTTAAAAGACAGAATTGGAAGAAGAGAAAGAAAAACCTAAAAAAATTTTTGTTGAAATACGTATTGAAAAAAAAAAGACATTGTGTTGGGCAGGGGTTGGGGTTGAGATTTTGAATGTGAGGATTGGGTGGGGGTTGAGGTTTTGAATGTGATGGTTGTGGGTGGGGGTTGGGATTTTCAATGTGAGGGTTGGGGTGAGGGTTGGGATTTTGAATGTGAAGGTTGGGGAGGGGGTTGAGATTTTGAATGTGAGGGTTGGGGTGGAGGTTGAGATTTTGAATGTGAGGGTTGGGGTGGGGGTTGAGATTTTGAATGTGAGGGTTGGGGTTGAGATTTTGAATGAGGGTTGGGGTTGAGATTTTGAATGTGAGGGTTGGGGTTGAGATTTTGAATGTGAGGGTTGGGACACACACACACACACACACACACACACACACACACACACACACACACACACACACACACACACACACACACACACACACACACACACACACACACACACACACACACACACACACACACACACACACACACACACACACACACACACACACACACACACACACACACGTTAAGCCTAGACTATTCAGTTGAGGATTCTGTGTTTGGGATTCACAGATCTAAGAACGTCCCCCATTGCACACACACCAACAAAGAAAAGTTAAGCTTTGACGATTCAGTTGAGGATTCTGTTTTGGGTTCACAGATCTAAGAACGTCCCCCCTTGGCACACATTATATACGGCAGATGCCACCTGTTATACACCTCGGACTTAGCCCTCGAGTGTCTACAACGGTGAATAGTAGGAGGGAGTGAAGCGCCAACCCATTGCTCCCATTGCACACACATACACACACACACACACACACACACACACACACACACACACACACACACACACACACACACACACACACACACACACACACACACACACACACACATCAACAAACAAAAGTTAAGCCTTGACTATTCAGTTGAGGATTCTTTGTTTTGGTTCACAGATCTAAGAACATCACCCCTTGACACACATTATATACTGTTATACACCTCGGACTTGGCCCTCGAGTGTCCACAACGGTGTATAGTAGGAGGGAGTGAAGCGCCAACCCATTGCTCCCATGGGCATTATTTGCTTAGTTTTGTCTTTTGTAAATCCTGTGAATAAAATGAACCTTAAATCTCTTCCCATTCTAAATCATATACCTTTTCAGTCCAAGGAACCGTATCTATTTCAACAACAATTTTAAAAAGTTCGTTCGTCCATCGTTTAGGATAACCCTTTTCAAAGTGAGATTTCCATCTATATATTCTTACGATATCACCAACTTTGAACTGAGGTTTTCTGACATTAATCTCTTTTTCATATTTCAATTTTGTAAATGTTTCTGATGGTTTCATATTTGTTGACGTGTGAATCGTGTCATTATACTTATCCACAATATCCTGAATAAAAGATGACCATGGTTGTGAACCGAGTTGTGTGAATTTTTTTATAAAGGCTCTCTTTTAAGGTACTAGTACGTGCCCGTAAAAAAAAAAATAACAATAATAATAATAAAAAAATAAATAAACCACACAGGCCGTTTCTTCGCTCTCACGTGCCCGTACGTGCGTGACCCGGAAGTTCAATATTATTCGCAGTTACGATTATTCGCAATTTATTTTTAATACCCAATTATTCAATTAGCGCCAACGTATTTTACCTTTTCGCAATGTCGTGGCAAGGAAAAACAAAAAGAGAAGAGAAGAGAGAGAAAAAATTTACTTCCTGGTTCGGAGCATACCAGCACTCTGATGTTCCCGAAATTTATACACCGTCTAATATGAAAACGATCATAACTTGGGCCATTGTGTTTATCTATAAATGCGCATAAGAAATCGAGAAATTATTAGAATACACGAAGTCATCACTCTCCGGAAGCCCGTACGTTGTAACCCGTAATGGGGAACGCGGCTGTGCTTCCCTTCCCCATCGGCCACGCCCACGCAACAACGTGTCTTCCCATTGGTTTGGTAAATAAATGGCCATAACTTGGGAAGCACTTGTCCGATTAATATCAATCCTTGAAAAGGCACATCCTCAGGTCCCCAGCAATATATCTGGCAAGTTTCAATTAGATCGGACCAGAGGTTGTCGAGAAACAGCGGTCTAACACACACACACACACACACACACACACACACACACACACACACACACACACACACACACACACACACACACACACACACACACACACACACACACACACACACACACACACACACACACACACACACACACATTGCTGGAATTATAGATAGAATGTACGATTAAAACGTTCAAAAACAACGGCCTTTCCTTCATTAAAGGTACTGTATAATGTAATGGCCATAACTTGGGAAGTTACAACCAGCTATGTTGTACAACATACAACAACCAGCTATGTTGTACTGCTATCCTGTGCATGTTCACGGGTATCGCTAGTATATTTATATTTTTCAGTCGTGTGCTTCATGTAATCCCCAAATTCCTTTGTACGACATAATGTCGAACAATTATCTCTCCAAAAATTGTTTATATCTATTGAATTTAACTTGAATAAAAGAAAAGAATTAGCATTGTTTCAGATGGAACGATGAGGAAGTTCAAAGTACGATTGACTAAGATAAATACAATTACAAGAAGAATGTCTCCCTCTTGTGTAGTAGCTGTCCATTACCGTTTGGTTTCTCTCATTAGCACAATAATCAAAGATAACGAGGTTCTTTTTTGATTTTTCCAAATCTTGGGGAGATGGTATATCATCCCTATTATCACTAAGAATACAAGTTATCGGTTTTGATTTATTTTTACATCTCTCTTCTTCTTCTTTCGGCTGCTCTCGTTAGGGGTCGCCACAGCAGATCATCCATATGATCCGCATAGCGATTTGGCATATGTTTTTTTTTACGCCGGATGCCCTTCCTGACGCAACCCTGGTCGCCTCTTATGACACAGGGATATGGTACACCTATTTTTTAACCGGGGTATACACCGGCCCAGTATACTGGTACTCATTTCTCCGACCTCAGAAGGATGACAGGCTGAGTCAACCCCCTGGTGTATTAATTCAGTGGCTCAACGGGGCTTGAACTTAGGACCTCTTGGATCCCAAGCCGCTGCCATAACCACTGCGCCAACACCAGGCTCACCTCTCTTATTTTTATTTTTACATCTCTGTGTATCACAAAATAGTTGTATTATATCTTCAATGTTATAATCATTTCGGTTTTTTTGAAGTTTAAATGAACCGATTATAACTTCTTTTTGAAGACCAGTATTAAATCCTCGTGAGAGGAGTTGATACTCAGGTTGAAAACTCGACTTTGTGAAAATTATTAAATTATCATAATCTAAAAATTTGGGAGTCAGGAGCATATCCAAAGTAAGCAGGTTTTTCCACATCCGCTTGAACCAACTATGAGACATCTTAATGAATTTGGGAGATTTTTATGGTTGTTAAATTTTATCTTATTTTCCCAAATGGGTAAAAAATCATTCATTTATATATTTGGAAAACAGGTTATTTAATTTATTATTGGCTTTTTTAGAAACTCTATATTTTATCCTAAGTTCGGGTTTAATTTCAAGATAATCCATTATTTTATTTATGCAATATCTTGTGTTGATATTTCCCTGAAAATCACATCCATTAATAATATATAACAACAATCCTTTGAACATTTCTCCAATACGTTCAGTTTCTTCCCTTGTAAGGAAAGGTATGTTATCACCCTCATACTTTACATTCATTTCTCTAATCAACCTTGTAAAGTAATTCATTTTTGGTGTAAATCTAAAATAATTATTTTCCTTTTTATATTTTTTATTATCATTAATTCGAAGATAATCACAGAATATACATTGTTTATAGGCTTTTGACTCTGTGCTTAACCCCACTCAATCACACGCAGGACAATTCTCAAATTTGTCATATGGAGAATCAGGGAAGTCTAGCATATTTATAAAGTAAAACTTTACTTAAACTGAAATTCATCTATACTTTCAGTTGTATATTGACTCATATTTAATAATATTACCATCGATATCAATATACTTTTTTTCATTACCAGATTCAACGACAACATTTTTTATATTAAAGGTAATTTTAAAATGATCGTTAACTACTATTGAACGAAATGTCATTTCACCTGATATATTAACATCCTTTATTTCATCAGGATTTACATCTTTAGAGTTGTTGAAAAAAATACAAATTTCTCCTTGCATATTACAGATGGTCTTATCTTTTCTTTCTAAAGCTTCATCCATAAGGTTTTTGTTTTTTGATACTTTTTCTTGTTTCATTGCTTTTTCTAGTTTTGAATATATTACCAGAAGGAGAGGAGAAACTTTTGTTAGAGATACTTTAATTGATGTTCTACCAGGTATACTAAAAGCCCTTCCACTGAAGGAAATTGAAGAACTCATATTATTTACCATAATTGTTTTTATCCAATAGTTGTTATATTTATCTTTGTTCAATTTTACATCCTTGACATATTTCTCAGTATCTTTAACAAATGAAGAGATTGATTGAAACTTGTCTTTTGTGTCTTGAAACATTGTATTTATTAAGTGAAAAAGTTGGAGGATAAAATGGTTTTAAGCACAGATTCACCTGTAAAATAAACGAAATTTTCATCAAGAAAATTTTAGTTAAAGCAAAGATTTATTATATAAATATGGTGAATACAACATACTGCGATGTTTGTAATCACAAATATAAACATTATAGAAAACACCTCTGAACCAACAAAGACACATTTAATCTATTTCATAAAATATCTCCTCTTGAGTTGGAAAGAAAACATTGTGATATCTGCTCAAAGGATGTTTGAAGAGTAGTTATAATAGACATCTTCAATCACAAAAACACAAGAAAAATGAGTTTAAAGTAAAGGGAGACTATTATATTGAAAACACTGATGGGGCATTTAAAGGGCATATAAAAATAAGGATTTTTCAATTTGGAGAACCCGATCCATCATCAATAGCTCAATCAATTGAAATAGTGAAACCTGATGTTGAAAAAGTTATTAAAAAGACATGAAAAGAAATGAAAACTTTAAAGTTTTATATGGGAGTGAAAATGAATATGAAAAGCAAGGTGAAGAACAAACTCCTTATATGAGAACAGATCTTCATTTTATAACATCATTTCAAGATTTTTTGAATAGTGGGGTTTATGAAGAACTATCAAGACAAGAGGAGGATGTTGATAATACAGTGGTAGGAAGTGGATTTAATATTTAAAAAATCATCTTTTGAGATGTACACATTCTAAAATCAAACCCTCTTAAAGCTTCTTCTTATATTGAATTACTAAAAGAAATAAAACTAAAGAAGGCAGTTGTTAATATTAAGAACAAGGACAAAAAATGTTTTCTCTGGTCTGTTCTTGCTCACTTACATCCACCAAATTGTAATTCAGAAAGATTAAAACAATATATGAAATATGAGAATACCTTGGACATTAAAGATTTTAAATTCCGAATGCCACGAACAGATATTCCTAAATTTGAGAAAAGAATAATCTTTCTATATATGTATATATATATATATATATATATATATATATATATATATATATATATATATATATATATATATATATATATATATATATATATATATGGATTAACTGGAGAGAATAAAGTTCAGGTATTAAAGATTACAGAGAGAAATGAAGAAACACACATTGATCTTTTATATTTTCGTGTTGGAAAGAATTCACATTATACATACATCAATAATTTATCAAGATTAATCTCTTCTGAGGTATTCAGAACAGCAAACAAAATATATCCTTGAAAGTGATGTCTTAATTGATTTCATACAAAAGAACGATTAGAACAACATTCAAAATATTGTAGTAATCATAAATCAGCTGTAATTACAATGCCTAAACCTGGTGAAAAGATTTCTTTTGAAGATTATAATAAATCTATCATGCTCCCATTTGTGATATATGCTGATTTTGAATGTATCCTAAAAAATATAAATGCTGCTTCTGCTAATCCAAAAGAATCACATACAAATAAATATCAAAAACATATTCCTTGTGGTTTCTGTTATTGTATCAAATCATCTGTTGGAGAAAAGTATAATAAACTTGAACATTATAGTGGAAAAAAAGCTTCACAAGAGTTTGTAAAACGATTAGAAAAGGATTGTATAAGACTAACTAAATTAATGAAAGAAACAAATGAACCGATGAAATTAACCGAAGAAGAAAAATTAGAATTTAGAAAGAACAATATCTGTCATATTTGTGAGGAGGAAATTGAGGAGTCTAAAGTTAGGGATCATTGTCATCTTACTGGTAAATATAGAGGTCCCGCTCATTCCTGTTGTAATCTTAATTATAAATTTCCTTCTTTTATTCCAGTCTTTCTTCACAACAGCGCCAACTATGATACACATCTATTTTTAAATGAACTTTCAAAAACACCAGGAAATATTTCTGCCATAACAAACACAAGTCAAAAGTATATTTCATTTACAAAAATGATATTCACAAAACCTTTTACTCGTATTAGGTTTCTCGATTCTTACAAGTTAATAGGAACACCACTTGCCTACCTAGCATCAAATCTAAGCTCCACGGGGTCTTTTCCAAATCTTAATTCATTCAAGAGGAAATTCTAACTAAAGAGGAAATTCAGATTAAAGAGAGAATTAAAAGTTAAGAGGAAATTATAATTCATGAGGAAATTAATGAAGAAATTCTAACTGAAGATGAAATTCTAATTATAAAGAAAATTTGAACAATGAATGAAATTCCAACAAAAGAGGAAATTCTGATTAAAGAGGGAATTCTAATGAGAAAGGAAATTCAAACAAGGAATGAAATTCAAAGTAAAGAGAAAATTCTTCCAAGTAAGGGAATTTATCCTTATGATTATATGGATTCATTTATGAGATTTAAAGAAACACAACTTCCTTCAAAAGAAAGTTTCTATGATAACCTTTATGAAGAAGAGATAAGTGAGCAGAAATATAAACACGTACAAGAAATTTAGAAAATATTTAAGATAAAGAACCTTGGAGAATATCATGAATTGTATCTAAAAACAGATGTTTTATTGTTAGCTAATGTGTTTGAAGCTTTTAGATCACTGTCATAATAAAAATTGTTATGGATTAGATCCTGCCCACTATTTCACAGCTCCTGGTTTAGCTTGGAGTGCAATGTTAAAAATGACAAAAAGATATAGATTAAATCAGTGATGTAGATATGCTTTTGATGATTGAGAAGTCTAAGAGAGGTGGAATATCACAAGTATGTTCAAAAAGATATGCTAAAGCAACTAATAAATATCTTCCAAATTATGTTAGTGAAAAGATTGTAATTATTTGATATATTTTGATGCTAATAATTTGTATGGATGGGCAATGTCTCAATCTCTGCCTTATGGTAAATTAGAGTGGGTGGAAGAAAAGGATTATGAAAAGGCTTTGATGAATATTGTTATTTATTCTCAAGAGGAATTGAATGAGGAAGAAGAAGGTTATTATTTTGAAGTTGATTTGAGGTACCCGAGTGATCTTCATAATAAGCATAAAGACCTTCCTTTTGCATGTGAGAAAGAAACCCCAAAGAAAGAATGGTTCAGTGATTATCATAAAAGTTTTACTATTAAAGGTAAATCAACAGAAAAGTTATATTTTAAACTTTTCTTATAATATATATATATATATATATATATATATATATATATATAATATATATGTATATATATATATATTTGTATATATATATAATATATATATATATATATATATATATATATATATATATATATATATATCTTATAATATATATATATATATATATATATATATATATATATATATATATATATATATATATATATATATAAATATATATATATATATATATCTTATAATATAGAAAAGTTATATTTTTAAAAGTTAAAGTTATATATAAAAGTTTTAAAATTTAAACAAAGTCCTTGGATGGAAAAGTATGTTAAATTCAATACAGATATACGAAAAAATACAAAAGTAAAATTTGAAGGGGATTTCTATAAATTGATGAATCATGATGTCTTTAGAAAGACAATGGAGAATGTTAGAAACAGGCAAAACATTAGATTTGCAACATCTTGGAAAGAAGCTTCTAGATTGATAAATAAACCAAGTTTTGAGAGAGAAGAGGTTTTTTTCAGAGAACTTTTCTGCAATTTTTATGAAAAAGGAAAGTATTGTAATGGATAAACCAATTTATATTGGAACAGCAGTTCTTGATTTATCAAAGATATTGATGTATGATTATTTGTCTCATGGCTTTAAGAAAGAGTTTGGTGAAAATGTTTCATTGTTGTATTTGGACACTGATAGTTTTATCAGAGATATAAAAACTGATGATGTTTATAAAGATATGAAGAAAAATATTGGAGTATATGATACAAGTAATTTCAGCAAGAAGAGTGAGTTATTTTCAAAAAAGAATGAAAAGGTTATTGGTAAGTTTAAGGATGAGTTGAGTGGAAAAGTAATGAGTTAGTTTATTGGATTGAGAGCAAAGGCATATGCTTATAAGTATGGTGATCACATTGATAAGAGGTTAAAGGGAATAAAGAAATATGTAATAAAGAAATCAATAACTTTTAGAAATTAGTATAATTGTTTGATGAATAAGAAAGAAGAATATAGGAAAATGAATACAATAAGAAGTTATAAACATAACATATATAGTGAAGACGTAAATAAAAAGGCATTAGGAGCCTTTGATGATAAGAGATTTATTTTAGATAATGGAATAGATTGTGTTCCATATGGATATTGTATGATAGAGTGTATAGAATAGATTGTGTTTTAACGATGGGAAGATGGGTGAGGGGTTTTAAGCGCTACTGCCGCGTTTTTTCACAATATATAAATGGTCAAACCAAGTATTAATCAAACTAAAGAGTGGAGAAAATCTCAGTCTTGGTATATAAATGGAAAACATAATGAATGTGAAAAATATCAAATAAGTCTTATTGAAAAAATAACTGAAACAAAGGTAAATAAAACAAATAAGTGAATCACTTAAAAGACTAGTAAGTTAGAGGATGTAAAGAAAAAAATTAATATCCTTGAATGGACTGAAAACTTTGATGGTTATCAATTGAACAATGAAAAAACAATTTACTATAAACTCAAAATGATATGTGGCTCAGGAGGTGGTCAAACAAGAGCATTAAGAGAAGTTTATCATTTCGTAATGGCACAAAAGGGGTATCTTAAAAAAAATCTTCTTCTTCTTTCGGCTGCTCCCGTTCATGGTCACCACAGCGGATCATATGTATGATCCGCATAGTGATTTGGCACATGTTTTATGCCAGATGCCCTTCCTGATGCAACCCTGGTTGCCTCTTACAACACAGGGATATGGTACACCTATTTTAACTGGGGTATACACCGGCCCAGTATACTGGTACTCATTTCACCGACCTCGGAAGGATGACAGGCTGAGTCAACCCCCTGGTGTATTAATTCAGTGGCCCAACGGGGCTTGAACTCAGGACCTTTTAGATCCCAACCGCTGCCCTAACCACTGTGCCAACACCAGGCTTGTATCTTAAAAAAAATAAAAAAAAATAAAAAAAAATTAAAAAAAATCTTATCTTATCTTATCTTAAAAAATATAAAGATTCAAATGTTTTATTTTAAAATATTTTAGATGGGGATTATTGTGCAAAGAAAATTAAACTATTGAAGGAATTTGAGAATGAACAAATATTTTTAGGTTCAATGAGTGAGTGAAATAATATGCATTGGTTATTTGAAAAAGAGTTCGCCAAGGCTTACATGTTTCAGATATTTCTTTAGAATCACCTTTAACAAATCACATTACTACTTTACTACTTAAACAAATCTTTATCTTATTACATTGGTTATTTGAAAAGAGTGCCCCAAGGTTAAAAGGGGAGACAAATCAATATACCTTAGGATAAAAAGGTGGTTTATTTTTAGGGGGAAAAAAATGAATTGCTGAAAATCCCCCATTCACTTACATCGGGAAAAGTGAGCCAGAATCAGTATATTCACCCTAGTAACCACGAGGAGGTCGGTAGTCATATCACCCCCTCTTTCTGCTGTTCCTTTTGTTCTGTTGCATCATGATCCGTTTTGTATTCCAGTTCTTCCATTAGCCTTGACTTTTAGTACAAAAAAAGAAATAATTCATTACAAAGTGCCAATTCATGGCCTGCATCATTAGGCATCTCTTAAACAGTAGCATCTCTAATGTTTTCTTCACCAATGAAAAGACCAAGAGAATCTGCAAACACCAAAATTGATGAAACAGTTACAAATATCACAAAAGCATCACCACTGCAATCATGTCTCCAAAGAGCATGAATACCCCTTCACCCACTGCAGATTTTGCTGCTTGTTGGAAACTTATCGGGCCTGAAGTTAGTCTGAAGGCACACACTTTGATTCCTCAGTTAGTGAAGGTACAACTAATATTGACTTCCAATCATTGCATGCCCAACCCATAATTTCCAACTGCAGCCACTAACTCTCACCCAGAGGGGCCTGACTCAAATATAATTTCCTCTTTCTATTAACATCTTCATCTGGAAATATAACTTTGGCTTTCATCTCATCTTTAAGCTGATAGGATACCTCATATGGTTGCGGTTAGTTATGGCTATCATAGTCTGGGTTCGAGTCCCCAGTTCGAATAAGAGAACACAGTGTTGTCACTCAATTTGGATGTCAAAGCAGCATCCCTTTAGCCAGCATTTGCTTGTGGACATTAAAGATCCCACAGCAACTTTTGCAAAACTGGCCAAAGCTAAATTCTTTTAGCTTTGGCTTAACCTTCAGGGAGCACTTATTTAGGGGCACAGCCACGTTTCCAGGAAGGATGCTACCAGAAGCCAGGTGCTGCATACGAATAAAGGAATCTCATCACTGGATAATGGTGTCATTAATGAGTAACAGCCCTGAAGCCATATTTACATCATTGATTAACATCTTGCATAAAAGTCTGCTT
>NC_140964.1:96786109-96846109 GCF_056783735.1 Eptatretus burgeri | reverse complement strand
GAACTGCTGTTCCAATATAAATTGGTTTATCCATTACAATACTTTCCTTTTTCATATGAATTGCAGAAAAGTTCTCTGAAAAAACGACTTCTCTCTCAAAACTTGGTTTATTTATCAATCTCGAAGCTTCTTTCCAAGATGTTGCGAATCTAATGTTTTGTCTGTTTCTAACATTTTCCATAGTCTTTCCAAATACAGCATTATTCATTAATTTATAAAAGTTCCCTTCAAATTTTACTTTTGTATTTTCTCTCATATCTGTATTGAATTGAATATACTTTTTCACCCAAGGACTTTGTTTAAATTTTAAAACTCTATGAATTTTAGCTACTCTCAATCCTTCTCTCAAAAACTGTTTTAAGCTTCTCTGATGCAAAACATATCCCTCTTTATCATAGAATGTTGTTAATAACTTTTCTGTTGATTTGCCTTTAATATTAAAACTTTTATGATAATCACTGAACCATTCTTTCTTTGGGGTTTCTTTCTCACATGCAAAAGGAAGATCTTTATGCTTATTATGAAGATCACTCGGGTACCTCAAATCAACTTCAAAATAATAACCTTCTTCTTCGTCATTCAATTCCTCTTGAGAAGAAATAACAATATTCATCAAAGCCTTTTCATAATCCTTTTCTTCCACCCACTCTAATTTACCATAAGGCAAAGATTGAGACATTGCCCATCCATACAAATTATTAGCATCAAAATACATCAAATAATTACTATCTTTTTCACTATCATAATTTGGAAGATATTTATTATTTGCTTTAGCATATCTTTTTGAACATACTTGTGATATTCCACCTCTCTTGGACTTCTCAATCATCAAAAGCATATCAACATCACTGATTAAATCTATATCTTGTTTTGTCATTTTCAACATTGCACTCCAAGCTAAACCAGGAGCTGTGAAATAGTGGGCAGGATCTAATCCATAACAATTTTTATTATGACAGAGTGATCTAAAAGCTTCAAACACATCAGCTAACAATAAAACATCTGTTTTTAGATATAAATCATGATATTCTCCAAGGTTCTTTATCTTAAATATTTTCCAAATTTCTTGTGCGTGTTTATATTCCTTATCACTTATCTCTTCTTCATAAAGGTTATTATAGAAACTTTCTTTTGAAGGAAGTTGTGTTTCTTTAAATCTCATAAATGAATCCATATAATCATAAGGATAAATTCCCTTACTTGTAAGAATTTTCTCTTTACTTTGAATTTCATTCCTTGTTTGAATTTCCTCTCTCGTGAGAATTCCTTCTTTAATCAGAATTTCATCTTTAATCAGAATTTCCTCTTTAGTTAGAATTTCATTCATTGTTCGAATTTTCTTTATAATTAGAATTTCATCTTCAGTTAGAATTTCTTCATTAATTTCCTCATTAATTCGAATTTCCTCTTTACTTTGAATTCTCTCTTTAATCTGAATTTCCTCTTTAGTGAGAATTTCCTCTTTTGGAAAGAATGAATTAAGATTTGGAAAAGAGTCCGTGGAGCTTAGATTTGATGCGAGGTAGGCCAGTGGTGTTCCCATAAACTTGTAAGAATCTAGAAACCTAATACGAGTTAAAGGTTTTGTGAATATCATTTTTGTAAATGAAATATACTTTTGACTTGTGTTTGTTATGGCAGAAATATTCCCTGGTGTTTTTGAAAGTGCATGTATAAATAGATGTGTATCGTAGTTGGTGCTGTTGTGAAGAAAGACTGGAATAAAAGAAGGTAATTTATAATTAAGTTTACAACAGGAATGAGCGGGACCTCTATATTTACCAGTAAGATGACAATGATCCCTAACTTTAGACTCCTCAATTTCCTCCTCACAAATATGACAGATATTGTTCTTTCTAAATTCTAATTTTTCTTCTTTGGTTAATTTCATCGGTTCATTCGTTTCTTTTATTAATTTAGTGAGTCTTATACAATCCTTTTCTAATCGTTTTACAAACTCTTGTCAAGCTTTTTTTCCACTATAATGTTCAAGTTTGTTATACTTTTCTCCAACAGATGATTTGATACAATAACAGAAACCACAAGGAATATGTTTTTGATATATATTTGTATATGATTCTTTTGGATTAGGAGAAGCAGTATTTATCTTTTTAAGGATACATTCAAAATCAGCATATATCACAAATGGGTGCATAATAGATTTATTATAATCTTCAAAAGAAATCTTTTCACCAGGTTTAGGCATTGTAATTACAGCTGATTTATGATTACTACAATATTTTGAATGTTGTTCTAATCGTTCTTTTGTATGAAATGAATTAAGACATTGCTTACAAGGATATATTTTGTTTGCTGTTCTGAATACCTGAGAAGAGATTAATCTTGATAAATTATTGATGTATGTGTAATGTGAATTATTTCCAACACTAAAATATAAAAGATCAATGTGTGTTTCTTCATTTTAATAGTTGTTTGAAATTTTTAATATTTGAACTTTGTTTGTATCCGTTAATCCATATACATTAATAGAAAGATTATTCTTTTTCTCAAATTTAGGAATATCTGTTAGTGGCATTGGGAATTTATAATCTTTAATGTCCAAGGTATTCTCATATTTCATGTATTGTTTTACTCTTTCTGAATTACATTTTGGTGGATGAAAGTGAACAAGAACAGACCAGAGAAAACATTTATTATCATTGTTCTTAATATTAACAGCTGCCTTCTTTAGTTTTATTTCTTTTGGTAATTCAATATAAGAAGAAGCTTTAAGAGGGTTTGATTTTAGAATGTGTATATCTAAAAAGATGATTTTTTTAATATTGAATCCACTTCCACCACTGTATTATCAACATCCTCCTCTTGTTTTGATAGTTCTTCATAAACCCCACTATTCAAAAATAGTTATATGAAATGATGTTATAAAATGAAGATCTGTTCTCATATAAGGAGTTTGTTCTTCATCTTGTCTTTTCATATTCATTTTCACTCCCATATAAAACTTTAAAGTTTTCATTTTTTAATGTCTTTTTAATAACTTTTTCAACATCAGGTTTCACTATTTCAATTGATTGAACTATTGATGATGGACTGGGTTCTCCAAATTGAAAAATCTTTATTTTTATATGCCCTTTAAATGCCCCATCAGTGTTTTCAATATAATAGTCTCCCTTTACTTTAAACTCATTTTTCTTGTGTTTTTGTGATTGAAGATGTCTATTATAACTACTCTTCAAAACATCCTTTGAGCAGATATCACAATGTTTTCTTTCCAACTCAAGAGGAGATATTTTATGAAATAGATTAAATGTGTGTTTGCTGGTTCGGAGGTGTTTTCTATAATGTTTATATTTGTGATTACAAACATCGCAGTATGTTGTATTCACCATATTTATATAATAAATCTTTGCTTTAACTAAAATTTTCTTGATGAAAATTTCGTTTATTTTACAGGTGAATCTGTGCTTAAAACCATTTTATCCTCCAACTTTTTCACTTAATAAATACAATGTTTCAAGACACAAAAGACAAGTTTCAATCAATCTCTTCATTTGTTAAAGATACTGAGAAATATGTCAAGGATGTAAAATTGAACAAAGATAAATATAACAACTATTGGAGAAAAACAATTATGGTAAATAATATGAGTTCTTCAATTTCCTTCAGTGGAAGGGCTTTTAGTATACCTGGTAGAACATCAATTAAAGTATCTCTAACAAAAGTTTCTCCTCTCCTTCTGGTAATATATTCAAAACTAGAAAAAGCAATGAAACAAGAAAAAGTATCAAAAAACAAAAAACTTATGGATGAAGCTTTAGAAAGAAAAGATAAGACCATCTGTAATATGCAAGGAGAAATTTGTATTTTTTTCAACAACCCTAAAGATGTAAATCCTGATGAAATAAAGGATGTCAATACATCAGGTGAAATGACATTTCGTTCAATAGTAGTTAACGATCATTTTAAAATTACCTTTAATATAAAAAATGTTGTCGTTGAATCTGGTAATGAAAAAAAGTATATTGATATCGATGGTAATATTATTAAATATGAGTCAATATACAACTGAAAGTATAGATGAATTTCAGTTTAAGTAAAGTTTTACTTTATAAATATGCTAGACTTTATTGATTCTTCATATGACAAATTTGAGAATTGTAACAAAGACGGGGAATAAACACAGAGTCAAAAGCCTTGATGATTTGATGAAATATTTAAAGAAAAGGATTTATTTGAACACATCTACTTGAATGATGAAGAAAAGGAAAATTTCCGTGTTGATCTTTACAATTCATTAAATGATATATTACAATAAATAAATGGATGCAAAAGAAAGAGCAAGAAGATTTAAGGAACATCAAGAGTTGGTTTCAAAAGTTGTAAAACAGCAGGAAGACATAAAGAAGAAATGCAGACAGAAACTAACGGGCGAAGAAGCATTTGAAAGAAAACAAGAGAAATTTTTTAAACCACTTTTAAAAACTTCCCAAGAAAAAATGAAAGATGTTTCCACAGTTCCCACAGTAGTATATACTCCTAAAAAACTTCAAATGTTAAAAGATTTTGATCAAATGACGGAGGAAGAATTAGAGCATTTAGGAGAATTAAAGGTATATGATGATGAAAGTTTATTTCAACAACTGGAAGAGATTAATCATACCCCTGATTATATTGTGAATGCTCTTCAAAACAATGAATATTCAGCGGATTCAAAAACCAAAGCAGGACTCATTCCAACAGAACAACCAGCAATATTTCATCTTGTTCAAGAAAAGGTATTGATATTTAATGATGAATTAAGGTTCTTGGGTTCTGCTCAACCCCCTGTTAAACTAACTCCGAGATTAATGTTTCTTCTCACAAAAGATGGAAGACAAGGTTCAACTGTGAGGGATGAATCAAAGTATATTGATAAACCATTGGATATGAAAAATAATGATGATAGAGTATATATTGATCTGCTGAACACTCTAAATTATAGGGTTAGTATTTCTAGTAAAAGTAGGAAAAATGAGAAGGAGAAACACATTATTCAGGCTTTAAGTATCCTTGGTTCAGGTATTAGTTTTCTTCCAAATGACCCATCGCAATTAGTTAATAGACTGTTATTGTTGTTAGGTAGTAAGAAGGCTGGAAATAACAATTGTTTTAATGAAGCATCAGCCATTTTAGACAAGTTGATGAACATGAAAATAATTAATAAATCTCAATATAAAGACATTTTATCTCATATTAAATAAGATGAGAAGCACAATCCTGAGTTTTAATTTCACAACAAGCGACCACACATCTTCATTCCCGTACCCACTACAACTTGACCCAACAAAACAATATGAGGCATCTTTATTGTCCATGGAAACTTATAATACCTTATTTAATATAACTGATAAAAATGACAAGTTTAGTTATAATCCCGGAAGTGGATACAAAACGATAACAGTCTCACCCGGAGCATATGAGATTTCTCAAATATCTTCCGAAATTGCTCGTCTTATGAAAGAACAGGGTGATGAACCAAAAAATATTGTTATAGACATTCAAAAACATACTTCAAAATCAACGATTAAAGTTAAAAATAACTACAAGGTTGATTTCACAATTCATAATTCATTTAGAGAGTTATTGGGTTTCTCCTCAAAAAAGATTGAAACTAATGGGACGTTTTACAGTGATAATGTCATTCAAATATCCTCAGGAATAAATTCGGTGTTAATTCACTGTGATTTGATTGATGGTGCTTATAATGATGGAAAAAAAACAAATGCAATTTTTTTCATTCAGCGCATACTCAACCCCAATTGGTTATAAATTCAATATGGAACCCAAAAATTTGGTTTATCTCCCGGTGTCAGGAAAAACCATACACAGAGTAAATTTTAGGATAACCGACCAAGATAATTGTATGATTTCTTTTAATGGAGAAGTTATATCCATCAGAATTCATCTACGTGAAGTTTTCCAATAAATAAATACGATGGTTATTGTGAGGAAACACGAGTTGGGAAAATATAAAATAATTACAGGGGATGGGATGTTCCTTTCCCCATACTACAAGGGTGAAGGTATGTATCTTGGTAGAGGATACTATAAACCTAAGAGACAAAGGGGTGTTGGACATCAATTTGGAGGAGATGGGATAATTGATACTCTCATGGGTATTGGTTCAACTATTCTAAAACATAAAGATCTAATTGGTTCAACTGCTTCTGCTGTGGGAAAGGTAGCAGGTGTTGTAAAGAGCATAAAAGATGCCCAGAAGGAATCTCATAAATTACAAGCAATAAAAGAAATTAAGAAAGGCAAAACTCAGTTGTCCCCCCAAGAACGACAGAAAATAATTCAAATACTTGGATCAGGGTTTCAAAAGTTTTAACATCTTTTTTCCTAAATAAATACAAGTATGGAAGCAATTGATAGTATCTATGATTTGGATGATACTATTATTATCTCAAACTCCACTAAAAAAGAAGATTACTTCAAGGTAAATGCAATAACTGGAACAGACTGGAATACGAATGGTACAAAAAGTTTTGAAATAAATAATCAACAAACCTATTTGAATCTCTCCGAAAGTTTCTTGTTGTGTAAATTTAAATTCAATAAAGCTGGGAATAACACAAACGCTACACTTGTAAATGATTTCTTCTGGAAAATGTTTGATAGTGTGCGTTTGTATATTGGAACACAAGAAGTTGAAGCGGTTGATTATGTCTCTGCTGTATCTGAAATGATGAAATTTACACTCTATACATTCAGTGATAGAATGGGAAAGGGATCTGTCGAAGGTTTTATTCCTGATATGTCAACGGGAACAAACACAGACCCTGGATATACTCAAAGGAAAGGAATGTATAATGATGATACAAAAGCAGAAAATAGTTTTACTGTGGCAGTTCCTCTTAAAGGTATATTTGGATTTTGTGATCATGATAAAGTTCTGTATGGTCTTAAAATTAGATTTCAAATACAAAGGAATGATAATGAAAATAGATTGCTTTTTGGTGTTGGTAGTGCTTTTGGTGAACAGAATAAATTTGTAATTGAGGAGATGAGTTGGTATATCAGTGAATATACTCCTAATCTTAAAACAGAAGAGATGTTGAATCGAAGACTTAACTCAAAGAAACCACTCAGTGTATCATACCTCAAAAGAAGATGTCAACACATTAAACTCAACCAAACTACTTACACGTGGAATTTGGGTGTTCTGGAAGGAAAGCCACGATATCTGTGGATCATTTTTAAAAAGCCAGATGGTGATACTGCGACTGATAATAATAATGCATTGAGTGATAATGCTAAGGTGAAACAACTTCGCGTTTCTCTAGATGGAACATTTTATCCACGAGATAGATTGGAAATTCATTGGGAAAAAAATGATTTTGCTGAAGCATACAAGTCTTACCAAAAGGTGTGTGAAAGTAATGGAAATAAAGAACCTATTTTGGATATGACAGCATTTAAAAGTTTGTATGCAATCTATGCGTTTGACCTGAGCGCTCAAAAGGAAACTATAAAGTCTAATCAAGTGGATACTTCCCTATACATTGACAGAGGAGAGAGTGAAGAAGTTGATACATATTGTTTGCTTTTGGAAGAAACAGAATTGCATATTAATACAGATAATGGTGTGATGATTAGTCTCACATAATTTTTTGTTAAATAAATGAGTGGCAAAGTACCAACTGGGGTATATGTTAATCAAATCACTCTTCATAAACTATCATCTTGTGTTCAAAATCAAAAGCCTTGTACGATTAACGTTAATACAATTCAAAGAAAAGGAGCAGTAAGAATTGATGTTTTGCTCACAAGAGAACAGGTTAAAATCTTGAATGACACTGGCTCACTTAAAATTAAAATGACAAAACCAATGTTGAAAAAATATTCAATAAGAGAGACGAGTGGAGGATTTCTCCCATTTCTAATTCCTTTATTTGCTGGTTTAAGTGCGGTTGGAGCATTGACGGGTGGTATTTCAACAGCGGTGAAAACTGCCAACGAAAGGAAGGCTCAACTCCAGGCTCAAAAAGAATTGGAAAGACATAACAAAGAGTTGGAGAAACAAATTAGTGGAAGTGGTGTAATTGTAGATTTTGCTGAAAAACTTGAAGGTCTGCCTGATAAAGCGAGATTGTTAGTTGGAGATATGCTTTCTTCTATAGCACAAGCAGGTGTTTGTATATATATATATATATATATATATATATACATACATATATATATATATATACATATATATATATATATATATATATATATATATATATATATATATATATATATATATATATATATATATATATATATATATATATATATATATATATACTACTCCAACATGATAGTGAGAAAATACAGATAAAATGTGAATAAGTTAGATTAACAGAGAAAATCAGATGACTCTCAATTGCAGGAGTGTTCAAACACTTTGCCTGATTAATCCAAAATCACTTCAGGAGCAAATTATTTGTTTGAAATATTCCAAAATAAGTGTAATAGGTTGCACCTGTGTGTAATCAGTGGTTAAACTGAAAAATTAAGCTCCTCCACTTATCTAAGGAGATTTTCGGTGGAACTCACTTGGTCAACCAACAAAGCAAACATGAAGACCAAGGAGCTTTCCAAATAAGTCAGACAAAGTGGTGGAGAAGCACTGTTCAGGAGAGGGTCATTAGAACATTTCAAAGTCACTCATTATCCCTTTGAGTACAGTGAAATCCATCATGAAGAAGTGGAAGACGTATCACACCAACAAGACTCTACTTAGATCAGGTCGCCCATCCAAACTCAGCAGCCAGGCAAGCAGGAAACTAGTTTTGGGATGTCACTGTAAATCCAACAATTACTTTGAAAGATCTGCAAGGTGATAGGTCTGAGATGGGAGTCAGTGTTCATCAATCAACACTATCCCGTTCCCTTCACAAAGCTGGCCTCTACGGAAAAGGTGGCAAGAAAGAAGCCAATACTGAAAAGATGTATCAAAAATTAATATGGAGTTTGAGAAAAAGCATCTTAATGATACAGCAGGCATGTGGAAAAACGTTTTGTGGTCAGACAAGACAGAAATTGAACTTTTTCATCAAAATTCAAAGTATTACGTCTGGCACAAGCCGATCACTGCGCATCACCCAGTCAACACCATCCCGACTGTCAAGCATGGTGATGGCAGCATCTTGTTGTGGTTCTGCTTTTCATCAGCAGGGACTGGCAAGCTTGTCAGGATGAAAGAGACAATGGACGGTGCAAAGTTCAGGAGAATCCTTGATGAAAACCTCTTTGATTCAGCCATGAATCTGAAACTTGAGAGGCCATTCACATTTCAGCAGGACAATGATCCGAAGCACAAAGCTAAAGCCACACTGAAGTGGCTGAATAAAATAAATGTTCTTGAGTGGCCCAGTCAAAGTCCTGACTTGAACCCAACTGAACATTTATGGCAAAACTTGAATATTACAGTCCACTGACGAACCCCTTCAAACTTGGCAGAACGAGAGCAATTTTCACATGAAAAAAGTAGGCAGATTTCACCATCTCACAGTGCAAAGCGGGGTGAGACCTACCCAAAAAGTCTCGTTGCAGTCATTGCTGCAAAAGGTGCTTCCACCAAGTACTGACTGAAGGGGCTCAATATTTATGCAACCAATGAATTTTGATTTGTACATGTTTTTTGCAGTATTCCTGACATGTAACCTCCTTCAACAATAACAGTGTTAAATTTGATCTTTGGTGTGGGACGATGTCCAATGGAGATCGGGGGAGTACTCGTCACACTCCACATTTCAAGTTACACGCCGATTGCATCACGTGCCATCTGGTTGAATGGTTTGCATTAGCAGGAACAATTGTCAGGATGGCAGATGGATGGTTATTCTTTTGCAGATTATGTAGTTTAACCGTGTGGGACATAATCTGCGGTGATGCTCACCATTACAGTCAGGATGTGCGTCTGATTATTAAATGAAGAAAGTGGTCATAAATGGTTAGATATTTATTGGTATGTTTACCTGATGAGGGTAAACAAGCCTGAAACTCCCAGAGGTGGCTCTGTTTCATGGTTAACTAATGTTGACTTTGCAGCATTTGTCTCTTTAATGGAGTTACCAGGCTGAAGTCTTCTGATTGAATGGTTTGCTTAGGTGAGAACAATTGTCTGGGTGGCAGACAAATTGTTGTTCTTTGTGACGCACGCATGCACACAGTGTTTTCATTTATTCATCCCTTTGAAGAATGGTTAAATGTTTATTAAAGATGGGGTCGCTGTGTAGACTTTGTGAATGTCTATGAATATTTACAGGAGGAATCTCTTCTGCGGTAAGAATTTAATGGAATCATATTTTTCAGGCCTTATGTGCATGAATAAAGCTCGGCAAAATGATATCATGTATTTGCGCGTTCACTGTTGGGCTGTGTATTTTGCATTTGATCCGAAATGAGATTGAATTGAACTCAACTAACTGCTCTGATGAAGTGCCAGCACGGGGCTGTATATCTGAGCACACTGCTGAGAGTGTACATCTGGATGTCCCATCCACAGTGCAGATGTGGAAGGTAAAAATAAGGAAAATCATGAAAAATGGTTAGCCACCAAAGACTGGTTCTACTTGTGGTGTGCCTTGAGATTTCCAAAGAATGTCGATGCTGGCTTAGGTTATAATATGTAATTCCTCTTTTGGCTGCTCCCACTAAGGGTCACCACAGCAGATCATCCATTATGATCCACATACTGATTTGGCACAGGTTTTATGCCAGATGCCCTTCCTGACACAACCCTGGTCACCTCTTTGGACACAGGCATGAGGATTTGGTTTCACCATGATTCCAGGCTGCTTCCAGGCTGCCCTCCACCCTCTTGTGGCATGGCCCAGAGCAGAGCTCCTGTCCTCAAGCAATCCTCCAACCCAAGCCTCCAAGTAGCCAGATTACAGGCACATGCCACTGCAGCAAGTGGTTATTGGTCATTATATACGTCGACTAAATGTAGACTTTTTATGTGGACTAAATGGAGAAATTATGTAAATGTGTTATGATTATTGCAGAGGCTTGATTGACCAAATATCCTCATATATCTGACTTTTCATGTTTAAAGAGTATCCACATACAGTGCCTATCGAAAGTCTACACCACCTTTCAAAAATTTCACCTTTTATTGCCTTGGAGCCTGGAATTAAATTGCATTAAAGCAGACTTTTTCCTCCTTCATTTACACATCGGAACCCACAACTTGCAAGTGAAAAACAAATTCGACAAATTTAAGAAAATTAATTAAAAATATAAAACTAGAATATCTTGGTTGGATAAGTGTCCACCCCCCTCTCCCCCCCTCCCCCGAGTTTATAATTGGTGGAAGCACCTTTGTAAGAAATGAACGAAAATTAATTAATTTTCGTTAATGTCGTACTGAACCCAAACTGGAGAACAGCTGGAAGTCTGTTGGGATTGGTCTCTACCAACTTTGCACACCTTGATTGGGCAATATTTGCCTGTTCTTCTGCACAAACCTGTTCAAGCTCAGTCAAGTTGCATGGGGAGCATTGATGGACAGAAATCTTCAAGTCATGCCACAGATCTTCAATGGAATTTAGGTCAGGGCTTTGACTGGGCCACTTCAGGACATTTATCTTTTTGTTCCTTCGCCACTCCAGTGTAGATTTGGCTGTGTGCTTCCAGTCATTGTCATGCTGGAAGGCGAACTTCCGTCCCAATTTCGGCTTTCTTGCAGAGAGCAGTAGGTTTTCCTCTCGGATTTCTCTTTATTTTGCTCCATCCATTTTCCCTTCTATCCCGACAAGTGCCCCAGTCCCTGCTGATGAGAATGCATCACCATACCATGATGCTACCACCATCATGCTTCACAGTTGGGATGGTGTTCTTTGGGTGACATGCTGCGTTGGGTTTGTGCCAAATGTAACATTTTGCATTTCGGTCAAAAAGTTAAATCTTTATTTTGTCAGACAACAAAACCTTTTGCCAAATGGCTTCAGAATCTCCAGTGTTTTTTTGCATACCTCAAATGGGACTCAAGGTGGGCTTTTATGAGTAACTAGCATAACCCACGCTCTGCGCGACATGTTGGGGTGGTATTGTTTGAGAAAGGAACTGATGCAGAGTATCACGAGTAATTTTACTTTAATGCAGGAAGTGGAATACGATTTCACTGTTTCAGAACCATTTTATTTACTTTTTTTGTACCATGCACCTCATATGGTCTTTGACATAATGTAAGCCGAATATCACGTTACTCAAGCACAGAACAAAGTCGAAGATAGCGCGACACGAAACCACAAACTCGGAAATAATATATAAGATGGCATCTTTCAAGCCACCCTACAGTACAGGCCAGAATTATGGAGTGCTTGGGGTAGTGTTGCCACATGCACACAGTGACCAGTCTTTGCCATAAAGGCCTGTAGTCTTTCAAAGTTGCTATTGGCCTCTTGCTGGCCTCTCTGATCAGTCTCCTCCTTGCTTGGTCATTCAATTTGGAGGGATGATCTGATCTGGGCAAGGTCTTGGTAGTACCATACGCCTTCCACTTTTTAATGATTGTCTTGACTGTGCTCCAAGTGATATTCAAGGCCTTTGAAGTATTTTTATACCCATCTCCTGATCTGTGCCTTTCAACAGCTTTATCCCAGAGGTCTTTTGAAATCTCCTTGGTTCTCATGGTTGAGTCTTTGCTGTGAAATGCAACACCCAGCAGAGGATACCCACAAGAACAGCTGCTTTTATTCTGAAATAATCAGAATAACTACAATTTAACACAGGTGCAGGCCAATTAACTGGGTATGTATTTTGAAGGTGAATGGTTGCAGTTGAGCTAATTTACAATTGCTATTCTTGTACTTAATAGCAATTGGTGGACACTTATCCAATCAAGATATTCCAGTTTTGTATTTTTAATTAAATTTCTGATATTTGTTGAATTTGTTTTTCATTTGGAAGTTGTGGGTCACTATGTGTAAATAAATGTGGAAAAAGTCGAATTTAATGCAACTTTAATTCCATGCTCGAAGGCAGTAAAAGGTGAAAAATTTGAAAGGGGGGAGGGGGTGCGCAGACTTTCTATAGCCACTGTAAGACTCAATTACATGTTTTTATGATCAAATAATTTGTACTGATGTAAAAAAATATTTCAATGAACCACATGCAAGAATCAAGACAAAGGGCTCCACATTTATTTTTTATCCTTTGGCATGATTTGAAAGCTTGCGAGTTCATTGGACACCTCCTCAATTTTTATTCAATTCTTCTTCTCATGGAAACTCCAAAAGTGCATTTTGTCACAAACCTGAGAAAATGCGCAGAAGCAGCTTTGGTTCTTTCATATCCTGTGAACTGTGATTTTTTTTTTGACATGTTCAGTCGCAAGTACACCACCATGCAGACGTTTTTGGAGATTTGTTTTGGAGATTTGTTTTGGAGATTATCCAGGAATCAAGGCTCTTGGAAGGGCAAAGCGACAAGGTGTAATGGAGAAAACACAAAGTTGGGACAGAGACAACAACAAAAGGGTGCATAACAGCACAAGATGTTTTAAAACCTCTAAGGACCTGTGCAACTGCATCCCCAGGAGCCATTGCTTTGGCCCTCGGCCGTTGCTGTGGAAATGGAAAGCCATGTTCGATGGCATCATAGAGAATTTAGAAATTGTTTTATGTCGGTGTTGACTCATTTCTGTCTTCGTCCTTCGTGAAATTTTAAAGTTCCGCTTTGTGGTCATGATTTCATCATTTACCTGTGGAAAGAGAAAAATAAACAAGCAGAATCAAATGCTCAGGTTCATCATTTAAATATGCAGAGTTCTATTGAAATTCGAATCTTCTTTAAGTTATTGAAAATACTCGCATCCTGCCAGGCAGCAAGCTGTCTGTGCAAAGCTGTATGCCACCTTCTCTGATGCTGGAGACGATTTCCATCCGTTTGTTCACTAACAAATCTCTGCCGACCTTCTCTGTTTTGTGCTATAATTGCATTTAAATCAGTCACAGTCAAACTTTTTCTTCCTTTTGCCTTATTCTCTCAATTTTTTCCTAATCGTGCTTCTTTTGGTTCATTTGTCTCAAGAAGTCATCCTGTTCGCATTCAAAATGCAGCTTCTGATTCATGTTGTATTTTCCATGGATACCTGGCCCTGTAAAATAGAAAAGATCGATTTTATCTGAAAAATACTTATTTAAAAAAAAAAATCTCATGTTGGTCAGTGAATCAATGATGAACTGTATTTGAAGTTAGGATTGCATGTCACAGTTGCTAACGACAGGGCAAATAACGCATAAAATCGTACCAGTGCACGTCTCGATAAAAAGTAGTGCGATAGCATTTGGGTAAGATGACATGAAAAAAATTAGCACCTGCAGCCTCTTGGATGCCAGAAACTCATGTATTCATTATTTTCTCCAACATCCAAGCAATATTTGAATCAAACATTTAATTTGGTGCAAATGAAATTGGGGATTATCTGACAACATACAGGATATTACAATAGAAAATTAGTTCATTCCCATCTGGGATGCACTGTATCAATCTTTGGCTGACAGTATTGGGGTGTTTATTTCTTTATATTTTTGGTTGAGGGGTTGGAGGTGGTGAGAAAACACTTTAGGGAAGATACACATGTGCAACCAAGCACAGGTACAGGTACCAAATGTACGAATATTAAGCTAAAATGTGATGTTGATTATGCTGTGAGAGGTCCTGAGGGTGTGAGTTGACAAGTATATTGAGTGAGATGAAGAGTGGTGTGAGGCATAATGCACAAATGGTCACAGCTGAGATCACCATCAGTGTATCCGTTACTTTAGGGCGTGAAGCTTCATGAAAATTTTGCCGAACCTGACTGATTGAAAAAGTTCACCTCACTCAAAACTTTTTTTTTCCCGCCAGTGGATTATTGATTTTTTTTTCTACCATTTTCAAATATTTTGACTCACTCGCTGAACCGTAACATAACTTGCTGTCACATTTCAGGCAATCGCTAGATCAGCATCATTCGTTTTGGCATGTGGTGTCCATTCAGCCGATTTGGTGCTTTGAAGACCTGCAAGCTGCCATTTCTTGGTTGTATTCTTACTGAAGTAGAATCTTGATCTGCCATCTGAGATCAATCTCCTCCAATTATCAGGCGAGTCTTATACCGTACATTTCATAATCCTTTCTCTGCTCCTTCCTTCTCCCAAATTTAATTTCATGAACCATGGCATGTTCAATAACAAGCTACACAAGACCCTCTTGTTTCACAATTCAGCAAATTTGATGCCACTTGTTCCTTCCTAACCCGATACTGTCCTCCAGAATCAACACCAGGAGCACTCCCTTTGATTTCTGTGCGTATTCCATTGTGAGGGTATTTTGCATTTCACAAATCATATCCTTATGTTTGGATTTGGATCATAATAAAGGAGGGTATTGCTCTGAATCCAATAACTTTGATATTCCATTAATTTTGTGATATTAATGACTAGTAGACAGACCATTTGGAAGCAAGTTATCCTAGGCATCTTGAAATGTCATTGTGGGCGAGGTTTCACATCTCCAAGTCAAATATACCCAAAATAGATGTTATGGATGGTAACTGGCCACATCACTGCCACATATGGAAGGGTCTCAAGAGCCCCTCGAGCTGACAGGATATTTCTACTTGCCTTTGAGCTGTCTAGTCTCGGTTCGATTCTCGAGCTGACTATCAAAAAATCTCATCCTGGTGCTTTGCAGGCAGGGCGTCGCATCAACGAGTGTGCAGTACTTTGGAGAGATGTTAATCAGGGTGTCCCATCTGCTCGCATTCGCCGGTGTCATTGAAGATCCCATGGTGCCTTCAAAAAGAATAGGCCAAATAACGAATTCCTGCCCTAATGTGGACGGGCACTGCAACAGCAGCACGGCCTATTTATGATAAATGGTAATTCAATTCGGGTCCAATATGCATTTACTATAAGAATGAAGTACCCAATTTGACATCTTTGAGAGCTTGGTAAAAATAATGTCCACACTCCACCAAAGACCCTTTTTGTACTGGGAATATAATTCTGCAAGCTTCTGGAGACAGATTTAGTTGACAGTTTGACAGAAATTTCATTTGAACTTGAAGGGTGAGACTTTGCTTAGTGGTTTTACCTGACCTCTGTTGGAGTTTATATTTAACCTTCACATTTGTGGATATTAAGCAAGTCAATTATACAGCTATATTGAACTGCCTTTTCCTTGGAATTTAGTCTACCACATCCTTTAGTCATACCATGTAGATCACGTTTCTGCAGAGCATAACATATTGTAGCAGGGCCACATCAATAATCTCGATTCCGAGAACGATTTCGCTTTACCCCAAAGTTAAGTGCAATACAGTACATCGCTGCATAATGGTCGATCTTTGATAAGACCACTTGGAAGACTCACTGGTTGAAACCTGTTCGACGAGGCTGAATGGGTTAGTGTTAATATTTTGTAGCTCACAATCAAGGGAGGTGCAAAGCACTCCCTTTTTAGGTCATCTCTTCGAGCATGACCTAATAATATGGTTGTAGATGTCCTTCGATCCGTCCGTCCGTCAGTCCATCCGTTGCAAAATGACGATTTTCAAATTCTATCTCCTCCGCCATTTCTCAAGCGATCTTGAATTTGATTGTGGCATATGAATCTATGGGACAATATCTAAATTTTCATTGGGCCAGATTTTCGATATTCGCTTTCGTTTTCGTGTCACATGACTTCAAATTTGGCAAAAAATGCGAAAATGACGATTTTCAAAATCTATCTCCTCCTACATTTCTCAAGCGATCTTGAATTTGATTGTGGAATATAAATCTATGGGACAATATCTAAATTTGGTATGGCCGGATTTTCGATATTCGCTTTTGTTTTCGTGTCACGTGACTTCAAAGTTGGCCAAAAATGCGAAAATGACGATTTTCAAAATCTATCTCCTACATTTCTCAAGCAATCTTGAATTTTATTGTGGCATATGAATGTATGGGACAATATCTAAATTTGGTCAGGCCAGATTTTCGATATTCCCTTTCGTTTTTGTGTCACGTGACTTCAAAGTTGGCAAAAAATGCGAAAATGACGATTTTCAAAATCTATCTCCTACTACATTTCTCACTGAAACCTTGAATTTGATTGTGGCATTTAAATCTATGGGACAAAATCTAAATTTTGTTGGGCCGGATTTTCGATATTCGCTTTCGTTATCGCGTCATGTGACTTCAAAGTTTGCAAAAACTGCCCTATCTTCAGGAGGCTATATATTTTCTCGCAGAGATGACCGTCACTCCCGCATGGGGGTAATTTTTATGGAACGGTTTCGATGTATGCAACTTTAACACAGGGACTGAAGATTCGTTTTTCGCCATCTACTGGACAAAATCGGCTGCAAATGTCATTAGTAAATCCTTTGTACATCGAGGTAATATGTTCCAAATTTCACCAACGTCCATTTCTGCATTCTTGAGCTTTTAACAAAAACCCTCAAAATTCACGTTGGTGACTCAGTCTGTCCGTCCGTCCACCCAAAATGTGTTGCTGCTCATACATCAAAGCCTACATATTAAAACTACCTTAAACTTGGAATTTACATCAGCCAATACATCTAATTAATGGCTTTTGAAACAAATTCCACCGAACTGCCATAGTTTTTGCTATTTTTTGCTATTTTTTGCTCATTAGCAATTAGCTTGAGTTCTGTTCTTGTGCGGTACAAGTATGCAATGCCACTGTTGTTAGAAGCAGAGACTCCTGCAGCAATCAAGGGAAGCGAGCACCCTCCCTTTATATGGAATGGTTTCTCTATATGCAACTTTAACACAGAGGCTGAAAATTCCGATTTGGGTGGGGGGGGGGGGGCGGGTGTCCCCACAAATAGGTATTTGCTCCAAAACTCCACAGACAATTTTTATGAAACTTTACCACAACCTTCATCACCTGTGATCTCAGAAAGTTTGTTCACAATGAAAAAAATAACAAAAAAATCGGTGTTTTTTTTTTTTTTGTATACCATGGTCGAGGCTCGTATGAAAGCTAACACACAACTCACAGCAAGGAGGCATGAGACAAGAGGGGCGGGAGTGGAAGGGACAAAACAGTGGGGAACAGACACATTTGGTGAACTGTGGAAGGGAGAGGGATGGGGATGGGACGGGGAACATGGCGAAGAGAAGATGGACATTACAGGGACTTTCAGGAAGGAAAGCAGGGGAATTGAAGGAAGTGGGCTTGGGTGGATTATCGGGGGTAGAAAAGATCGAGGATTTGGATGGGGGAAGATAAGAGGTGGTGGTGAACAGCTGTTTTGAAAGCCTGGAGGGAAGAATGGGAAAGAATAGAGTGAGGAAGTTTATTCCAAAGGCGGGAAAAAAGAGGAATGAAAGAGTGAAGATGAGCAGTGATTGCACTCCAGCCTGCACAGTAAGAGGGGATGAAAGAACTACATTTAGGGCCACACGTTGACTGCGACAGGAGAGGAAGTCTGCGAGCCATGAGTGGAGATGGCATTGATTTTGGTAGTTTTACCAGAAGGGGGTTGTTGGCGGACCTTGAGCGCCCTGTGGAAATGTGGTGGGGACAAATCGCAGAGAGAGCAGGGGGGGCAAGGCTGGAGAGGAGTCGGTAGAAGACAGAAAGACCACCGACCAACCTGCGGTGATTGAGTGAGAGGCCCAAAGACTCAGCTTCATTGCGGGAGATGCCGATGATCTTAAATGCCCTGGTTTCGACAGCGTGAAGCCGAGAAAGGTAGGAGGCAGGAGCACCAGCCCAGAGGGGAGAGCAGTACTCCATCAGGCTATGGACAAAAGCTTTGTAAGTGGTCAGGAGCTCAAGAGGGCCGAGGAAGGACTTTGCACGACGGAGGATTCCCAGTCGGCGACTGGCTTTTGAGGCGAGGTTGGAGATGTGACTTTCCCAGGAAAGGTCATGGCAGATAGTGAGACCCAGAAGCTTGAAAGAAAAGACTTCTTCCAGAGGATTGTTGAGAAAGTGGATGGGGGTGTTTTCTAAATGGTCCTTTCGAAGAGACATAGTGAGAGTGTGAGATTTGTCCGGATTGAAAGACATGTTCCACGTGTTGGACCAGTTTGTGATTTTATCCAGATCTGCAGTGAGCGAAGAAGCTGCTGCTTGCCGGTCTGAGGGATGACAGATGGTACGGCAGAGGGTGGAGTCGTCGGCAAAGAGAAATAGAGGATTTTCCAGAGAGTCCGAGAGATCATTGATGAAAACCAGAAAAATAACAGGCCCAGAATGCTACCTTGAGGAACTCCAGCCTGCACAGGAAGAGGGGATGAAAGAACTCCATTTAGGGCCACACGTTGACTGCGACAGGAGAGGAAGTCTGCGAGCCATGAGTGGAGATGGCCTTGAATACAATGGGAAGAGAGTTTGGTGAGTAGTGCAGGGTGCCAGACTGTGTCAAAAGCACGTGATATGTCCAGGGATATGGCTCGGATTTCCTGTCTGGCATTGAGGACCTCCATCCATTGATGGGAGAGCAGAAGCAGCATATAGGGAGCAGAAGATAGGGAGCAGAAGATAGGGAGCAGAAGCAACCCTATCCAGGGTAGAGTGACCTTGTCTGAAACCAAATTGATGATTGGAAATCAAGCCATTGGAGAAGAGGAAGGATTTCATGTCTGAAGCGATGATGAATTCCATAACCTTGCTGATGTTCAGTGGTTCGGTGTTGAAGAGGGTTGACAGGAGTTGGGGGGGGGCGGTTTTCCCCCCAAAATAGGCATTTGCAATAACATTGGTTTGTTGGCACATTTTGCTGATTCCATCCACTGGTGATTTCCTGCTCAGTAACATTATTATACCAGGTAAGCTCCAGGGGTATTATTGCCCCTATTGTTGCTCATCGGGCAAACCCCAAAATGTTGGACAAAGAAAAATTTAGACTCCGGTAATAAAATACTCAAATGTGAGGGCTCATAACTTATGAACTGTTGGGTGAAAGTTTGTGAAATTTTAAATATGATTACAGTGACCCTTGTTGAGACTTCGAAGGTACCCGCAGCCGCATAATTAGGGACATAGCAAAAATTAGGTACATCATAAAAGTGGACTTTGGAAAAAATATCCGTTTTTCAGGTGCTCTAAATTCTAGAAGAAAACTGGAAACATGGAATACCGTATGTAATAGAGAGAAACCGTTCCATTCTTGTA
Organism: Eptatretus burgeri; assembly: GCF_056783735.1. NCBI lineage: Eukaryota > Metazoa > Chordata > Myxini > Myxiniformes > Myxinidae > Eptatretus > Eptatretus burgeri. Next base: position 96,825,991 of record NC_140964.1, on the reverse strand, counting down.
AAAAATGCCATTTATATGGTATGTGCCATGCAGCAAACTATCGAAAATAAGGGACATTCCACAGCTTGTGGAAAATGCCAGACGATAGAAAATAAGGCTCATTCAAAAAAATATCATGTGGATGCTGTACTACCCTTGTGTTCTTAGGAGGAACCAAGTAATGCTCTCGAATGGTTCATATGAAGGGGCACCCTAAATATATAGGTTAAAACCCGTCAGTAAGTAAAGATTTTTGTGTTCCTTGAAAATGAAAACATAAGATAATATGCATGTGTGTGAGGAATTTGTTTGCAAATGGGTGCCCCTTTAAATGAACTTTTCCAGAGCATTACTTGGTTCCTCTGAAGAACACAAGGGCAGTACTGCGTGCACTCGAGATTTTTTTGAATGTCCCTTCTTTTCTATTGTTTGCCACATGGCACATACCATATAAAGGGGCTTTTTCTATGCCCCTGGCATTTCACCAATAATACTGTTTATAATTCCACCAGGTGATTTGGTGTAACACATTAAAATCCAGGAGTTTTCAAACTCTTCAGGGTTAGTAGTAGGCTATTCAACTTCATTCATTCATGTGTAGCAAGCATGTGGCTGCTGGTTGCATCATTGCTAGGGAGTGTGGCTGTGCAGCAGATATAGTGATCCCTGTAGGTTCGGGCAGGAATTTGCAACTTGTTCAGGGTGTTGAAGATGGGACACCTAGGTTTTAATTTTTTTAATCTATCCAAAGGACGGTACACGTTGCAATGCAACACCGTGCCTGCGACAGGTATGAAACTCAGGCCAGACAACTCAAAAGGAAGTGCGTAATGCTCTGCACCATTCTGTCAGCCTTTCTCCAGCTGTAATGAGAGGAACAATGTTTTGATGTGTGATCTCACAATTATCTCATTACTCTTCCCTTGGAGAGGTGTCAGAGCTCTTCACCACTCTCATTCTACCACGAATAATTCTTCACCATGAAGTTGCACTTACAATAGTCAATCGTCACCTTCCAACGTCAATGAAAAGCCTAAGTAGTTTCATGACATTGCACACCATTTCATCCAAACAAATGTTCAACATGCAATAACTTTCCAAGTATAATTTGTTAACAGTAGCAAAAGGGAAGGAATATATAGGCTTGTGTTTGTCAGCATGATACACATTTGACATTACACATATTTTATGGATGAAGCATTGTGACAAAATGGATGCCTGTGACAAGACCTTTAGCTTATTACAATGTTTCATTCACGAAACTGAACTTTTCTTCAGCAACATAAACTTCCTAACTTTCTCTAATGCTTACTCCTCCTTTCAAAAAACCTTTCCCAAATCCTACTCGTCTCATCTACACCATTGTTTATCTTTCTGGTACACCTTCATAATTTTTATGTTATAGTCTCAATCTTATTCAAAAACAAGCAAATTTATACTCCTGTAACAGAGCTGAGTCATTATCACCATGTGATCATCACACATTCAACACCAACACAGGGGCTCAGGTGTCTCACTTTTCCAAAAGCAGCTTGTGAAAGACAAGATATGCCAGGAGGAAGATAACGTTGAGTTCGTTTGAACTCAAAACAAAGATGTAATCCTTGTTGAATTGTATAATTTAATGTCCCTGTGAAGACCGAGAACGTTTACATTTCCTCCTCATAATAACATACAACATGTTTCTACTATCAGGCCATTTCCATAAACATGAGGGTTAAAACGTCAACACATGGAATTACACATCATTTCCAGATTCCACACAGGTCAGAGTTCATTTCCAGTGTTTGAAACGTGCAATACAAACACCAAAAGGCCAGTAAAAGACACAATTACCATCGTGCAAATTTGGGATGGTAATAAAGCATAGGCAGAGGTACTGGTGTAAAATTCGCCTCAAATTACTGAAAGTAACATCTGAAACGATGCAAGTATGCATATATGTATATATGTACTAACAGAAAGAAGTTCCTGTGCCCCATAAAAGAAATAAACAAAACTAGAAGGGCACTCGGTGGAGCGCGTACCTCCGCCACATAATGCCTGATCTACGAGAACCTATCGGGACCAAAACATTTTTGAAATATCTTGCTATATAATCGATTTTGGCCGTATCTCTCAATCGTAAAGAATTACTTGAAAAATTAAATAATTCTCATATCCAGATTCCGATTCGGATCTTCACCAAAATCTAACCCGCTGGTCTTTGTCACATATCTAACCGGCCCACCAAATTTCATTCAGATCCATCCAAACTTTTTGAGATATCCTGCACACAGCCAAAAAAAAAAAACGGAGACAAAAATGAAAAATCACTCATACAATGACACTTGGTAAAACAGAACAAAGTAGAATGCCACTCGGGAGAGCGCATACCTCTGCCAGGTTGAACAGTTCATGTTTTGTATCCCACTAATGGGCTGGATCCAAAGCAAAATCTAATCCGCTTATTCTTGTCACCTAACCAACTAATCCACCTGGTTTTGTCATAATTCCTCCACAACTTTTTGAGATACATATCATGATACATGTATGTATATATATATATATATATATATATATATATATATATATATATATATATATATATATATATATATATATATATATATATATATATATATATATATATATATATATCATGATACATGTATGTATGTATATATATATATATATATATATATATATATATATATATATATATATATATATATATATATATATATATATATATATATATATATATATATATATATATAGTTTTGGCCCAATCTATTAAATTTTAGAAAGTAGGCCTATGTTGACTTTTAGCCTATGCTTACCTATTAATTAAGAGGTGCTTGAATTCATTGCCATGATATGCAAATGCTCTTCAAATTTCAAGTTAATCAGATTAAAATTGAGGATTTTAGAAATTCGGCCGATGTGGACCTTTTTGTCTATATTGACCTTTTGGCCTATGTTTACCTCAAAATGAATAGGTTGTTGAATTCCTTGACCTGAGATGCAAATGCTCTTCAAAATTCAAGTTAATCAGATGAAAAATGAGGAATTTAGAAATTTGGCCTATGTGTTGACCTTTTGGTCTGTGTTGACCTCAAAATTTATTGGTGGTCAACTTCAGCAACCTGATATGCAAAAGGTCTTCAAATTTAAAGTTAATGGGAGGAAAATTGAGGATTTTAGAAAATTTGGACCAATTTGGCCCAAATTTGCCTTTTGGACTAAGTTGAGATCAAAAATAATTAACCTCCACCATCTTCAAAGATGGATGGAGGTTACTGTTTTCACCCCTTTCTGTTTGTTTGTTTGTTTGTTTGTGAACAGTATTACGGAAAAACTCCTCAGCGCATTTCGACGAAACTTGGTGGGGGGGGGGGTTAGGTATGGTCCAAGGATCATGCCATTAAATTTTGAACTTGGTCCCCCCCCCCAAAAAAAAATTGTTAGAGAATTTTTTTTTTTTTTGCATTTCTGCATGTTTTAAGTGATATCCAACCCCCCCCCCCCAAAAAATTTTTTTTTTTACCCCCTCCCAAAAAATAGAGAATTTTTTTTTGCATTTCTACGTGTTTTAAGTGATTTCCAACCCCCACAAAAAATTGTGACCCCCCCCCCCCAAAATAGAGAAAAAATTTTCTTTTTGCATTTCTACATGTTTTAAGTGATTTCCAACCCCCCCAAAAAATAATTGTTACCTCCCCCCACCAAAAAAATTGTTAGAGAAAAAATTATTTTTGGGAATTTCTACAGAATATTTTAAGTGATTTCCAACCCCCCCAAAAAATTGAGATTTTTTTTTTTTTTTACATTTTTACATGTTTTAAGTGATTTCCAACCCCCCCAAAAAATTGTTACCCCCCCAAAAAAAGAAATACATTTTTTTTGCATTTCTACATGTTTTAAGTGATTTCCAACCCCCCCCCAATTTTTTTTTACCCCCCCCCCCCAAATAGAGGAATTTTTTTTTTGCATTTCTATGTGTTTTAAGTGATTTCCAACCCCCCCCCAAAAAAAATTGTGACCCCCCCCCAAAAAAAATAGAGAAAATTTTTTTTTTGCATTTCTACATGTTTTAAGTGATTTCCAACCCCCCAAAAATAATTGTTACCTCCCCCACCAAAAAAATTGTTAGAGAAAATTTTTTTTTGAATTTCTACATAATATTTTAAGTGATTTCCAACCCCCCCAAAAAATTTACCCCCCCCCAAAATAGAAATAATTTTTTGTTTTGCATTTCTACATGTTTTAAGTGATTTCCAACCCCCCCAAAAAAATTGTTAGAGAAAAAAAAATTTTTGCAACTTTTTTTTCAACAAAATTTCGATTTTTTTTTTTCATTTTTACATGTTTTAAGTGATTTCCAACCCCCCCCCCCCAAAAAAAAAATGTTGGAGAAAAGAACTATAACTCTCAGCACTGTTGACATCATATTTAATGAATAAGATATAAGGTTCACTTGAGTGACCCAGCAGTATTGGCGGCGGAGGTTTTGCACTCCCGAGTGCTCCCCCTCTAGTTGGTGCATGAATTCATAGACATGACATGTAAATCCATTTCAAATTTCAAGTCAATCAAATGAAAATTGACAATTTTAGAAATTCGGCCGATGTTGACCTTTTGGCCTATGTGGACCTCAAATATAATTGGTGGTTGAATTCAGTGACCTGATATGAAAATTATCTTCAAATTTCAAGTTAATGGGAGGAAAATTGAGGATTTTAGAAATACCACCTTAGTTGGTGATTTTTGGCCTATGTTGACCTCTTTGTCCATGTTGACCTCGAAAATAATTCGCTGGTTGAATTCGGTAACCTGAAATATAAATCTTCAAATTTCAAGTCAATCAGATGAAAATTGAGGATTTTAGAAATGCCGCCTGAGGTGTTGACCTTGGGCCTATGTTTACCTTTTGACCTCAAAAACAATGGGCTTCTTCCTTTTGACAAACTCTACCATGTGGTGAGGTTTCCTGAAGATCGGTTTAAAATTGTGACCCGTAGGATAATCAACAGACAGACAGACAATAACAAAAATCGATGAACCAAGATACTTCAATATAAATTGACTGCAAGTAATAGACAGACAGAGTGGGTGAAAACAACCTCCTTCACCTTTAGTGGCGGAGGTAATTATACTGACATGTACCCCAGCAATATAATGGTCAGTCAACATGTGCCTTGACATGTTCCCCAGTTTGTCCATAAATACCCAGAATATGGACATGAATACTCTGCACCGCATGCACAAATTTCCATGCAAGTGTATTAAGTCACGTGACAGTGCTACACATGGAACTGAGCAAACTGCAACGCAGCACGATTCGATGAACCAACCCATCTGTGAAAAACATTTTTTATTGACGTCTAAACGTCATAGACGTGATGCCACGTCTTTCCGAAAATGAACGTCAATGTGCTATTGGCATGCTTGAGACAGGAATGCCACAACACGTTATGGCTCGGCATTTTGGTGATCATCGGAACACCATGCAGTCACTTTTGGAGACGTTATCACCAAATTGGCAACATCAGAGACCGTCCACGTTCTGGGCGACTACGTGTGATGTCACATCAGCAGTATAACCATATCCGGTTGGTACACCTTAGGAATCGGTTCCAGACAGCAAATTTGACAGCTCAAAACATCCCTGGCATATGACAATCAGTGCCAGAACTGTCAGGAATCGGTGACGCAAGCATAATATCCAAACACGATGACCAGCAGTACGTCTGATTTTGTTGCCACATCATCGACATGCATGCCTAGGTAAGTGTAGACAACGTCTGGCATTCAGGAGACAAGATTGGGGTGTTGTCCTCTTTACAGATGAGTCGAGGTTCTATATTGACAGTAGTGATGGGCATTGTTATGTTTATCGATGGGAAAGGGAACGTTATGCTGACATATGTGTTCTGCAACATTCGTCATTCGGAGATGGAAGCGTAATGGGATGTGGAGGCATCACCACACATCACAGAAACCAGCTGGAGGTCATTGATGGCAATTCGACAGGTATTCGGAACCGTGATGAAGTTCTCAGTCCTCACGTCCTGCCGCCCCTGCAGGTTCATGGATGTCACATCACACTTCAACAGGATAATATGTGCCGTCACGTCATATAAGTGGTCACTGACTTCATCGCACAACAGAACATTCCCGTTCTTCCATGACCAGCTGTTTCACACACATCCCTTGCCAGATCTTTCTCCTGTCGACCATGTGTGGAATGAAATGGAACAATGATTGTGCCATCTTTAAAACCAGCCAGTGACATTGGCCCAGCTGGAGCAGGCCTTCATAAGATTGTGGAATGACATCCCTCAATCCTTCTTGAGCCATCTTTTGTCCTCAATGAGGCGCTGTTGCCAAGCGTACAAATGTTGGCACACCAGATACAGAGCCGTTAACTGACTTTTGACTGCAACCCTCTTCGAGCCTCTGTAGACTTGTCTTGCACACATGTGTTGCCATTCTCATGTCAATTTCATGTTTGTCAAACACTAAATATTGATATGACCAAACAACGTTATGTTATTGTTTTCATTTCTCATTTCACAGGTGATGAAGGTTGTGGCCAAGTTTCAGAGAAGAAAGCAATTATGGTACTTTTTGGGGGGGACCCCCCCCCTCCACCAGATACCCCCTTAGACCCCAATTTCTTCTTAATGTCGTGAACAATTCCAGTTCAGGTTTTTGAGCATGGATGGTTCTCTCCAGGGGGTCTCTGCTGACTTTCTCAAATATAAGTTTCCGGTCGTTGTTTGTCACGCTTTGTCTCTCACTTTGTTCCCACAGTGTTTCCTATGTGTTCCTAGTTCAGTTTTGTTTCAAAATTTGTGCTATTTGGTGAGTTATATAAGGTGATATATATATATATATATATATATATATATATATATATATATATATATATATATATATATATATATATATATATATATATATATATATATATATATATATATATAAGATTATGCTATTTGGTGAGTCTTGTTATATAAGGCTTCGCTGAGGCCTACCCGTCTTCCTGTTGATGTGCACGGTCGTGTTTGTTGTATTTTCTCCATATTACCATCAGTTTTTATTTTCTCATCATTTACCACCACCCTCCTTCTATCCTGTCCAATAATACCCTCTGTTTCATTTCTTAAAATATAAAAAATACAAAACAAAAACACCTTTTCCCTTCTTTCCTCATGCCTCAGTCCCTCACATAACCACGTGACTTCCTGTACTGAATCTTCCTCTTCCTTTTCTTCCTTGCCAATCCCACTCTGATCATGAAGGTTTTCACCAAACACCTTCATGACCTTTTCTTCAAATTCTTCCTTTACTCCTCCCCCTCTTCTCCAATCTTCAAAAAGAAAAAAAAAAAGGTTCTCTTAAATTGCTTCAACTTCTCCTCTCCACCTCGTTCTTCTCATTCAAAATCTTGTGTTCAATTCGACCTTTCTTTCATCCCACGTCTACAAATTCCATCTGTTACAACACTTCCTTTCTCCGCTCTGTCAATTCTTCTGCACTCCATCTTCCATCTTCCAAGGTTTGTAAATGAATGTCTGACCTACAAATTTTTAAATCCCAGTTTGCAATACTTCTTCGTCTTCCATTATTGATCGTTCTCTTCTTTTTTTTTTCCCAACGAGTGCAAATTCATCCCACCTCATTAAATCTACCTCCTCATAACTCCTTCCCTGGTATACCCTCTCCTTACTCCTCTCATCTTGCCCCCCCCCCCATCCAAGAATCTCTCCACTGTCCTCTGCCTGACTAACAGTTCCCCCTCTGGTAACCCAAACTGGATGGTTTTCAAACATCCGTGGAATCAATTTCAACCGAACAAATGTCCCACACTCTCATTCAGCGCACTCCTCAATATCTCGAACACGCACTCTCTCTTTCCTGTCATCACATCTCCCCCGCTTCCCACACCCTGAAATCTTGTTCTTCCCCCCACCCGCTCCCAACTCCACCAAACCACCACCCAGTCTCATCCTTCCCCTCTCCCCACCGCTCCCTTCTCCCCACTCTCCCATGACCGTGCCTGCTCTCATCCCTCTCAAAGCTTCCCTCTCACCCCCCCTCTCATTTCAGCTGCCTTATTCCTCTTCAAAGCAAACTTCACTCTCCTCCCCCCCTCCTCGCCAACCTTCCCACTAACCCTTCTCAAAAGCTCCTCCCACACCTTTTCCCCTTAATTCTCCCCCCTTAAACTTCTCCCTCAATTCTCCCCTCTCACCCTTCTCCCACAATTTTTCACCCTCACCCCTCCCCTTCAAATCTGCCCACCCACTCCCCCTTCTCAAAGCTGCCTTCCCCTCTTCCTACCACCTCAAATCTCATCACACCTCCCCCTCTTCCCACCCCCTCAATTTTTGCTCCTCCCCTGACCCACTCCCATCTCCACAATACCTCTACCCAGTCTAATCATTCCCCTCTCTCCACCCCTCCCTTCTCCCTCCTCCCCTATCGCCATGCCTGCTCTCATTGTCTCCTCTCTTCCTCCAAGCTTCCTTTTCACCCCTCCTTCACAAATCAACCGCCTCCTATCTCTTCAAAGTAAACTTCTCTCTCTTCTTCCTCAATTCTTCTCCCTCACCCTTCTCCCTCAATACTCCCCCCTTCACCCCTCTATTCTAAATCTCCCCCCTCATACCCAATCCCTTTCAAACCTCAGCCTGCTCTGCTGCTCTTGCTCACCTTCTGTCTGTTCTACTCACCCTGTCATTTACTCAAGATCATCTTCCATCTCCCTGCAAATCAGCAAACATTACCGTTCGGCATTAAAAAAAGGTTCAAAAACAGATCCCTACAACTGCAGACCAATCAGCCTGCTTCCAATAATCAGCAAGGTCATAGAATCCATCATCGCTTCCAACATCAAATCCTTCCTCTTCTCGAATGCCTTGATCTCTGACCATCAATTTGGATTTTGAGCAGGTCACTCTACCCTGGACATGATGCTTCTGCTTTCCCAACAACGGATGGAGGTCCTCAATGCCAAACATAAGATCAGAGCCACATCCCTTGACGTATCACGAGCTTTTGATATGGTCTGGCATCCCGCACTACTCACCAAACTCTCTTCTTATGGTATCCAAAGCAATCTCCACTCATGGCTCACGGACTTCCTCTTCGGGCAGAGTCAATGTGTGGCTCTAAATGGAGTTCTCTCATCTCCTCTTCCCATCCAAGCTGGAGTTCCTCAAGGCAGTGTTCTTGGCCGTGTACTTTTTTCTGTTTTTCATTAATGATCTCTCTCATTCCCTGGAAAATCCTCTTTATTATTTGTCGAAATTTTATTTTTGCCAAATATGTTCGTCTGTTGCGTTTCTGTCTGTCTGTCTGTCTGTCTCTCTATCACATGATTTTTGGCCACAGTTTTCAAGCAATTGTTTTGAAAAAAATTTCTGTATGTAGGTGACGGCGAAGGACAGCAATGCAAAATTTTGGTAAAGATCCGAATCCGGATCTGAGAATTTTTCAAGTGATTCTTCACCATTGAGAGATGGGGCAAAAATAGATATTGCATGATATGTCAAAAAGTTGTGGACGGATTCGAATGAAACTTGGTGTAAAGATTGGATGTGCGACAAGGACGAATTGATTCGACTTTGGTGAAAAATCCGAATCCGGATCCGGATTTGAGAAATTTCATGTGATTCTTCACCATTGAGAGATGGGGTCAAAAACTATGTATGGCACGTTATCTCAAAAAGTTGAGGACAACTTGTGCCAAAACGAAATGGAAGAGTTGGTTAGGTAACAAGAAAAAGCTGATTCGATTTTGGTTAAGGTCCAGATTCAGATCCGACCTTTCAGTGGCATACACAATGTAAACTATTCAGCCTGGTGGAGGAATGTGCTCTACCGGGTGCCGGTCCGTTTTTGCCAAGTTGCTACTCGAGTGATTTTTCATCGTTTTGTTGATGACTCCACCCTCTGCTGTACCATCTCTCATCCCTCTGATTCACAGGCAGCAGCCTTTTCACTCTCGGCAGATCTGGATAAAACCACAAGTTGGTTAAACACTTGGAATATGTCTTTCAATCCTGCCAAATCTCACACTCTCATCATGTCTCTCCGAAAGGACCATCTGGAAACCCCCCCTACCCTACTTTCTCAACAATCCCCTTTCCCAACAATCTCAACAATGAAGACGAACTTTCATTGATGCTTTTGGGCCTCACTATCTGCCACGTTCTTTCTGGGGAAAGCCACATCTCCAAGCTGACCTCCAAAGACAGTCGCCGACTGGGCATCTGACATCGTGCAAAGTCCTTCCTTGGCACACCTGAGCTCCTGACCATGTACAAAGCTTTCATCTGCAGTTTAATGGATTACGGCTCTCCCCTCTGGGGTGATGCTCCGACCTCACGCCTCGCTCAATTTCACGCTGTGTGAAAACAAGGCTTTTAGGATCATTGGATATCTCCTTCAATGAAGCTGAGTATTTGGGTCTCTCACTGTCACCGGAGGCTGGTCGGTGGTATTTCTGTCTTCCACCCTCTCCTCTCTGGCCTTGACCCCCACCCCCCCTGTTCTGTCTGTGAGCTGTCCCCCTATATTTCCTGAGGGCGCTCAAGGTTCGCTAAAACCCCCTTCTGGTGAAGGTACCAAAATTAAGAATCACTGCTCACCTTCACTCTTTCATTCCTCTTTTTTTCCCACCTCTGGAACAAACTCTCACATGCTCATCAATCTCACTCCTCCCTCAAGGTCTTCAAAACAGCTGTTCACCACCATTTCTTCTCTCCCCTATCCAAAACCATGATCTTCTTCTTTCCTTCCCGGTCGTGGAACACTTCCTGTAAACTTCGTCATTTCGTCATTCAAGTGATTCTTCACCATTGAGAAAAAACAGGAAGACAGGTAGGCCTCAGGGAAGCCTTATAATTTTTTTAATTCGCAAATAATTAAGATGAGTCCTTCTCATCCTACCCACATTAATCCACCCAAAACCCTCCACCTTCAAATTCCATGTTTTCCTTCCTGAAAGTCCTTGTAGTATCATCTAATTTACCCCATGTATCCCACCCCATCCCTCTCTCTTCCAAAGATCTATTGTTTTTGTTCCCCACTATTTTGTGCTTCCCTCTCCCACCCCTCTTGTCTTCTCTGTGTATTAGCTCATACATGAGCCTTGGCATGGTATACTAAAAAAAACAGAAATACGCAAACAAAAAATAACAATCTTTGGTACATCATGGGTGATGAAGATTGTGCTCAAGTTTCATCAAAATTGTATGCGTGGTTTCGGAGAAGAAAGGAAATACATATTTTGGGGGTAATCCCCCTCCCCCAATAGACCCACTTTGACCCTGATTTATTTTAAAATGTCGTGAACAAATTTTAGCACATCATGGGTGATGAAGGTTGTGGTCAAGTTTCATCGAAGTTGTGTGTGTAGCTGAGGAGAAGAAAGCAAATACAGTACATATTCTGGTGGGAATCCCCTGTAGACACCCTTAGACCCCGATTTTTTTTTCATGGTGTGAATAAGCTTTAGTACCTCATGGGTGGTGAAGGTTGTGGTCAAGTTTCATCGGAATTATTTGTGTAGTTTAGGAGAAGAAAGCAAATACATAATTTGGAGAGCAATACCCCACCTCCCCTCCGTACATACCCTTATCGACCCTTTTTTTGTAATGTCGTGAACAAACTTTGGTGCATACCAGGTGATGAAGGTTATGGTCAACTTTCATCGAAATCGTGTGTGTAGTTCCAGCGAAGAAGTTGCAAGTGTTTATGGACTGACGTATGTGCGGACTAACGATGCATCATCTCATCAGCGCCCCAGAACTACGTTCCAGGTGAGCTAAAAATATACTTCTGCACTTATTCTATCTGTACCCTTCGTTATCTTAAATATCTCTATCAGATACCCTCCTCTTGAGTGTATAAAGTCCTTCAGCCACTCCTCAACTTAGTCGAGCTAGCTCTGGAATCAATGCTGTCTCTCTTAATGGCAGCTCTGTCCTTTCTCGGTTGTGGCAACCAAATTCGTTATTGTGAAATTGTTAGCCCCAACCCCTTCAATCCCCCTCACATCTCAAATTTATATTCTTCCCCCACACCATCATTCCTTCCTTCTTGAAATAAATGTCAAACACACTCCATTGATAATTAAATATTTGCTAATAACATATATTCACAGTAATAATGGTCAAAAGACAGTTTTGTGTTCATTTATCTTAATTCACATGCAGAATTTTTTTAATGCAATAATGCAGTGAGTGTACAATTTGAATCAAGCCTGATATTTGCCGAACTACTGTCCCATCAGCATTACATTTGTGGGTATTCATTGTCATTAACTCTCCTGTTAAATTCGAAGTTAATTCTTCGTTAACTGAATGTCTTGGAAACAAAAATAAAATCCTCAATTTGCTGTTAAAATGTCAGTGGCTGTAAGAATATCTACAAATAATTTGTGTTATTTTCATCGAAATATTTTTACTAGTTGTTTTCACCAAAACTAGTTTACTCGAAACGTCAAAATAATTACAATGCATGATGTGCTTTTCTTGACACTGGAAAATGCATTTCCACTCGTATTTAATCAAAATTCACCAAATATGTCCACACCGAGTGACTCAAGAACGTCTTGCCATTCATGGGCCCTGATTAGCTGTGAAAATAATGTGAGCAAATATGTTTCGCAAATAATTAAGCATCCACAAAGGGAAGGTGGAAGAGTACAGGTCGCATTCACAATTCCACATTAAGAGCCAAGCAACTGTGACAAAGTCCGACAGATGAAGGTCATGTCTCAAACCTAACCACAAATGAAGAGGAGAGAAGAGCTCTCACAACAGAAAAAAATTGAACTACAAAACATAACAAGGTTGTATTTGAAACATGCATAGAAGGGGATACATTTGGCCCTTCAAGTGACCCATTCTAGCCTCTGACACTTGCTCAAAAAGATTACAAGTAACAAAATAATGTTGGGCTCGTCAACTGAGGATAATTGGAACAAGTAGAATGAATGATGATAGTGGCCATGGATTGTAATGTAGAGGAAGTTTTGGAAGCATGACAGGAGAGATTAAGCATGAAGGAGGAGGTTGAGTAAGAGGATGATGAAACAACACAATGTAGAAGAAGAGCTGGCCAACACCAAATGAGGCAATACCCCTGGGTGCTCACCTGGTAGAATAATGATACTGAGGAGGAAGTCAATGTGGGATGGAATCAGCAAAATGTACCAATGAACCAATGTTATAGCAGATACCTATTTTTGAGAGAAATCCCAATCACCCTCACCCCCCAACCCCTTCAACTGCCTTAGACCCCAATTTTTTAAATTAGCATGAACAAACTTTGGTACATCAAGGGTAATGAAGGTTGTGGTCAAATTTCATCAAAATTGTGTGCGTGGTTTCGTCGAAGAAAGAAAATACATATTTTGAGGGGAAGCCCACCCCCATAGACCTCCTTGGACCCCAATGTTTGTTAATGCCATGAACAAAATTTAGTACATCATGGGTGGTGAAGGTTGTGGTCAAGTTTCATCGGAATTGTGTGCGTAGTTTCGGAGAAGAAAGCAAATACCTATTTTGAGGGGCAATCAACCGGACACTCCCTTAGACACTGATTATTTTCAATGTTGGGAACAAACTTTGGTACATCACGGGCGATGAAGGTTGTGGTCAGGTTTCATCAAAATCGTATGTGTATTTTCAGAGAAGTTGCAAGTGTTTGTGGATGGATGGACGGACGGACGGACAGACAATGCACCATCCCATAAGCGCCGTGGAACTACATTTCAAGTGAGCTAACAAGAAAAATAAGGAACAGATAAAGGTTTGATAAAATGGGCCTTGTCCTTTAATCATGGAAAATCTCAGACTAATCCCAACACTCGAAAAGGATTATCTAACTCACCCACCTTTCTTTTCCTCATATCAACCACTGAATGAGGTTCAGTCTCTTCAATTACTTGGCCTCTCCTATGCCAAAAATATAGCAAATTGTTCACCCAAGTTAGCTATCCAAAGACAAACACTTCATTGTTCCAAGCCTTTCTTTCAGAATGACTTGGTCTACAAGGCTTTTTCCCATAGCTCAATGGAGTACAGCCCTCCGATAATGGAGCATCACATGCATCTCTTCTGGATTCTGTGGACAATAAAGCTCTCAGCCTTCGTGGAATCTTCTAGAATGAGGCTGAGCCACAAGTTCTGCTGCTCTCATCGCATGCAGGTAGGTGGCCTCTGTTTTTTTTTGTTTTTTTTTTCCTCTCCTCTGGTTTAGCTTCCTTTGCTCTTTGTCCTCTGACACTCCCCCACAACTCTTGTATGAACACGCTTTTCCAGTAACTCTCTCCTGTTTATAATTCCAAAAATCCAGGCTGACTATACAACTCAATTATTTTGTTGCTCACTTCTCTCCTATGTCGGCCTGTGAATTATCTTCTCTTCTGTGGGTGTAAACTCTCACTATTCTATCCAGGGCATCAAGCAGATAATGCACCACAATGTCATGCCACCACCCCATCCTTACCGATAATCTTTATTACCCTGATTAACACTTAATAACCCAAACCTCTTATCTACAACTTGCAGTGTTTGCTGCCCTCTTCCCTCTCCTCTATCCCTTGCTTACTGTGTCAGAATAGCCCTGCTGCTCTACTCTCAGTTCACATACTCTATATCATCTTGCTCTTCCATGAGCCTCAATCTTGCAAAAAAGAAGAAGAAGAAAAATCAGACATTGCAGACCCTCGCCAGGACTTGTTTTGTGTGGTGTATTTTGTGTGGCATTTGTGTACTGGTGCGTTATGTAATTAATTAGACATCACTAGAACTGCCACTTTATAACTGCTGGCAGTGATGACCAGGTACCAAGACCTCCCACTTTTATGCAACCCCACTTTGATCAAACACTTGACCCTTCAATGTCAGGTCAGGTTCGATCTGTGACCTGCTACAGGTACCATGTAAACCTGTACTAACCTGTTCCATGGTCGGGATGTCGGCGACTAAACCGTCTCCACCACCAGGTTTTCTGGTGAGGAGGGTGTTTGGATATGGACACCCAGCAGGATTAAAAACAAAACCTGTCAAAGGGTGGAGGAGCTCCTTGTGAGCCAACGGCCATCCATATATTGTACCCAACTGTGTCTGCGGACGTCCTCCTGCAGTTGGGTTACTTTCTTTCTTAGGAGGTTGGTGGCAGGATTTGCACTCCGGCCACCGTAAAACTTCATTCTGCAAAACACAAAAACGCAAAAAAATCTGAAAACCCACTCCGTGGGAGTACCTCCTGTGCAGCTTCCCTTCGCAGGGCAGCTCACCGGATGACGGGGTTGGGGCAAAGCCTTCGGGACCCCCAATCTTAGATGATAGGAGGGAACCCACGGGGTAACATCCCTGGGTCAGATTGCGGGAGAGTGTGTCGGAGTGGTGCTGAGGTGTCGTCCACCAGACGGCGGTCTCCTTGGGTTAACCTGAGGCGGTCCCTTCGGGTGGGTGCCTGGAATGTTCTATCCCTAAGAGAGGATGATCACCTGTCTCTGTTATCATCTGAGCTCAAGCGTTTGGACATCGGGATTGCAGCTCTCTCTGAGGTTTGGAGACCGGATTGCGGCGAGATCATGGTGGGTGGTTACACCTACTATTGGTCTGATCGCTCTGATGGTTACCATACCCAAGGAGTTGCTGTAGCTGTGTCCAATAAGCTGACCCCAATGATAATTGAGGTAACACTGGTCAAATGAGCGTATTATGAGATTAAGGATTCGTCACTCCTTCGGTGTCATTTCCCTGGTCTCTGTTAATGCTCCGACTGAGGCGAGTGATCTCACCGTGAAGGACACATTCTACGCCACGCTCGAGTCTGTGGTTGATCAGTGCCCCAGACGAGATACACTTCTAGTCTTGGGGGATTTCAATGCATCGACTGGAACTGATAGGGATGGTTATGAGGTGTGTGTTGGTCCCCATGGGTCAGGGACTATGAACCAGAATAGCACTAAGTTCCTTGATTTTGCAAGAAGTCATGGACTTCAGGTTGCTGGTTCATGGTTTCAGCGCCCACAAGCTCATCGCTGGACTTGGTATTCCAAAGCTGCTGGTGCGGCAAAGGAGATTGACCATGTCCTCATTGACGGTCGTTGGAGGATGACCAGAACTGCAGGGTCTACTGGAGTGCTCAGTTCCTCAATACTGACCACAGGCTTGTTGTAGCAACTCTAAAGCTGCACATTAAATCCTGGAGAATGGTACCATCCCAGCCTAGGCTGGATGTTGGCAAGCTCAGGGATGAGAGAGTAGCTGAGGAGTTTGCGCACAGGCTGAGTGGACACTTGGGGGGTCTGGGTGCTTTGGGGTGTCCTGAAGAGTTGTGGAGTGCCTTCAAGACCACCGTCCTTGATGTTGCCGGTGGATGTCTTGGAACTCAGCGCAGGGCAAAGAAGAATTTTGTCTCTCAAGGGACACTGGATACTATTGACCAGAGTCGCAGGGCCAGGCTGAATGGCAGAGCTGAGCTGTTCAGGGAGCTGAGGCGTAAAACTGTACGTGAACTGAGGGTGGACAAGGAGACCTATGTGGGAGGAATCTGTGAGGGGGTAGAGCATCACCTGTGGTCAAGTGAATCTCGTCCCGCTTACAGGGGAATTCACGCATTGCATTCATCCAAGCCCATCCCTCGGAGCACTGCAGTTGGAGCAGAGAGTGGTAGGCTCTTGACAGAGGAGTTTGAAGTGATGGCCCGCTGGGCCGGTTACTTTGAGCGGTTGTACTAGGCTGATCCCCCAGCTGTCGAGTTGGACGTCAAGGGTGTTACAATCCCTGTTGTAACCCTCTATCCCTGACCCTCTAATCAACTGTGGTCCACCTTCGCTTGTGGAAACACGGGCTGTGGTGAACCAGTTGAAACGGGGCAAAGCTCCAGGGATTTGTGGCATCCATGCTGAACTTCTCAAGGCTGGTGGAAATGCTGCACTCGTGTCGTTGCATGCAGTTTTGTGCTCTGCCTGGAACACAGGCATCATCCCAACTGATTGGAAGAGGGGCCTTGTTGTTCCTCTCTGGAAAGGGAAGGGTGATCGCCAAGACTGCAACAACTACCGAGGGGTGACGCTGCTCTCAGTGCCGGGCAAGGTCTTTGCTTGGATAATTCTTGATAGGGTTCGCCACCATCTGCTTGAGCACCAGCGTTCAGAGTAGTCAGGCTTTACACCATAGAGGTCAATGATTGGCCATATCCTTGCTCTTCGTGTCCTCACCAAACGCAGACGAGAGTTTCGGCAGGGGCTGCTTGCAGCCTATGTTGATCTCTGTAAAGCGTTCAATTCAGTGAATCGGGATGTCCTCTGGAGGATTCTTGGTCTTCGTGGGGTGCCACCAAAACTGATTGATCTGATGTCTGAACTCTACTCTGGTACTGAGAGTGCCGTGAAGTGTGGTGGTACCATCTCTGACTTATTTCCAGTTGTTACTAGAGTTCGTCAGGGGTGTGTACTGGCTCCCACACTTTTCAGCACTTGTATGGACTGGATTTTAGGGAGGATGTCGGAGAGATCAAGTTGCGGTGCGTCATTTGGGAATGTCAAGATCTCGGACCTTGATTTTGCAGATGATGCAGTCATCTTTGCGGAGACTTTAGATATCCTTTTGGGGGCCCTCGAGGTGCTGAATGAGGAGTCGGAGCCGCTGGGATTACGAGTTTCTTGGGTCAAAACTAAGATCCAGGCTTTCGGTGACATCTTGGATGCTGCTGTCCTGTCTGTGTCTGTTTGTGGTGAGGATGTTGAGGTCGTGGAGAGATTCACTTACCTTGGCAGTGATATTCATGTCTCTGCTGGCTGTGAGTCAGAGGTCAATAGACGTCTGGGTCGGGCCTGGGGAGTCATGGATTCACTGTATCATGGGGTGTGGCACTGCCGGTACCTGTGCGGGAGGACGAAAGTCCGAGTCTTTAGGTCCTTGGTACTTCCAGTCTTGCTCTATGGATGCGAGACTTGGACTCTGACCAAGGATCTGAGACGGAGACTTAATTCCTTTGGTACCAGGTCTCTTCGGAGAATCCTTGGCTATCGCTGGTCGGATTTTGTATCCAACGAGTGGTTGCTGAGAAAGACTTGGATGAGATTTGTTACCTGCATAGTCCGTGAGCGTCAATTGCGTCTGTATGGACATGTGGCTTGTTTTCTTGACGCTGATCCTGCTCACCAGATTCTCTCAGCGAGGGAGTCTCATGAGTGGAGGAGGCCAGTGGGCCGACCACGTGCCTCGTGGTTGCAGCAGGTTGACCATCATCTCAAGGAGATGGGGATGGGCCTGGCATCTGCCTGGGGGATGGCCAGACGGAGGCCCTGTAGTACCGGCGGAAAGTGGACGCAGCGATTCACTGTTCTGGCACATGCTCCCATACCTGACCTGACCTTCACCCTGACCCATGACATTTATTATTATTTAATTGGATTTAGAATGGGATTAAAATAAATTCAACAGAATTCAAATGGAGTAATCAGTAATCCTGCATTGGAGTAATCAGAAAGAACCCAAACAAGCAAAAAGAACTCCTTTACCTTCACACCCATCCAGGCACAATCAAGGGAACGTTATCCAAAAATAAACAAACAAACAAGCAGTCATAGACTGGTACTTACGAAATCGTCAACTTGACCTCTGACCTTGTCTCACAAAAGCTGTCTCTCGAGAAGGTAGCGATGCAAACCAGAAGTTTCTACGATGATTCTGTATCAAACCATCAAAAATCGTAACGTCGACCGAAGCAAAAATCGTAACGTCGACCGAAGCAAAAATCTCCATTTCTCCACGCAATTATATTATACCTTAACGTAACTCAACGACGCGACTGCTCGAGCGCACTGCATCATGGGACGACCCGTGACACATCGAGTGAAATTTTTTATACAATCTTAAAAAGTCTCCAAAACATCCGATTTTTACCAGAATTTCGACAACCGAGTTTTAAGCGTCCTAAGTGATCGCAAAAAACCGAAGACAAAATTAAAATCGAAGTTAAAACGAACTCGTAACGTCGAGCGAAGCAAAAATACTCCATTTCTCCACGTGAATTTACGGAATTATGTTTGACCTCACTGTGACCTTGACCTTTGACCGATTTTGACCAAAATCTAATCAACGCTAGCCATCACCCTCCTGAATCACGTGGTGTAATTTCAGATTGGTAGCTTCTTCCATTCTCGAGTTATCATGCCTACAAACAAACAAACAAACAAACAAACAAACAAGCAGTCATAGACTGGTACTTACGAAATCGTCAACTTGACCTCTGACCTTGTCTAATAAAACCTGTCTCGAGAGAAGGTAGTGAAGCAAAGCAGAAGTTTCTACGATGATTCTGTACCAAACAATCAAAAATCGAATGTTTTGGATGTTTGACCTCACTGTGACCTTGACCTTTGACCGATTTTAACCAAAATCTAATCAGCGCTGGCCACCACCCTCCTGAATCACGTGGTGTAATTTGACATTGGTAGCTTCTTCCGTTCTCGAGTTATCATTTTTTGGATGTTTGACCTCACTGTGACCTTGACCTTTGACCGATTTTGACCAAAATCTAATCAGCACTAACCATCACCCTTCTGAATCACGTGGTGTAATTTGACATTGGTAGCTTCTTCCATTCTCGAGTTATCTGTACCAAACCATCAAAAATCGAATATTTGACCTCACTGTGACCTTGACCATTGACCGATTTTGACCAAAATCAAATCAGCACTAGCCATCACCCTCCTGAATCACGTGGTGTAATTTGACATTGGTAGCTTCTTCCGTTCTCGAGTTATCATTTTTTGGATGTTTGACCTCACTGTGACCTTGACCTTTGACCGATTTTGACCAAAATCTAATCAGCACTAACCATCACCCTTCTGAATCACGTGGTGTAATTTGACATTGGTAGCTTCTTCCGTTCTCGAGTTATCTGTACCAAACCATCAAAAATCGAATATTTGACCTCACTGTGACCTTGACCTTTGACGGATTTTGACCAAAATCAAATCAGCACCAGCCATCACCCTCCTGAATCACGTGGTGTAATTTGACATTGGTAGCTTCTTCCGTTCTCGAGTTATCGTGCCTACAAACAAACAAACAAACAAACAGAAACGGAAGACATCAATATACTTACGAAATCTTTAGATTTCGTAAGTAATAAACCAATGTCACCCTCAGGGTGACCCGTATCTTGCCAAAAGGTGACCATGTGTGACTTCTTTAAGGTCACACTGAGGTGAACAGAGCTGCTATTCACCAGGAGCGACTCCTTGAGCAATATCTGCCTACGAGAGATTCCGATGAGAATCGTTCTACAGAGTAACCATGAAAAATATGCGTTTGCCTCATAAAGACACCAAATTACGTCATAATGTCTCAAGCTTGACATATCTAGAAAGCACTCATAGAGGTGTTCAATTTGAGGTACTACACAATATGGTTCCTAAAACTTGAAAATTTGACCTTGGGGTCAAATATGTTTGACCTGAGGCACAAACCATGAAGGTCAAGGCCAATCGCCACCAAAAATTAATCAGCTGAGCGCCAGACCATGAACTATATTCCCATGAAGTTTGAAGACGATCCGATCAAAATTACTCAAAAAATAAGGGTTTTGTCGACTCCCCTGATTTGCGACAAAGTGACCTTGACCTTTGACCTTGACCTTCAAAATGTTATGCGCTGTAAGGGACCTCTACAGGCCTCTGATATGTGAAGTTACAAAAATTTCCAATGATAACTGTGCTCTGCAGAATTTTTTATACATGATTACAGACAAACAAAAAAATAAAATTTTCATGAAAAATCCGTTTTTTCTTCATCAAATGACATCATAGCATCAAACTTTTGACAGATCTGGAAAGCACTTATCAAGCGCTTTCATATGAGGTATTACTCGATATGGTATCTAAGATTTCAAAATTTGACCTTGGGGTCAAATATGTTTGACCTTAGGCGCTAACCATGAAGGTCAAGGCCAATCGCCACCAAAAATTAATGAGCTGAGCGCCAGACCATGAACTATATTCCCATGAAGTTTGAAGACGATCCGATCAAATTACTCAAAAATAAGGGTTTTGTCGACTCCCCTGATTTGTGACAAACTCCCCTGATTTGCGTCGACTCCCCCTGACCTTGACCTTTGACCTTGACCTTCAAAATTTTGTGCGCTGCAAGGGACCTCTATAGGCCTCTGATATGCGAAGTTTCAAAAATTTCCAATGATAACTGTGCTCTGCAGAATTTTTTATACGTGATTGCAGACAAACAAACAAACAAACAAAAAAAACAAAACATACAAGCTGACTAACATATGTTGCAAAAACTTCGTTTTGGCAAGATAACAAACAAACAAACAAACAAACAAAACAAAACAAAAAAAACACATACAAGCTGACTAACATATCTTGCAAAAACTTCGTTTTGGCAAGATAACAAACAAAGACAAACACACAAAACAGACAAACACACCCAAATGCAAACAAAACAAACTGAAAAAAAAAACTTCAAGAGGTTAAGTCACTCAAGCTTTTGGGGCACCATCAGCCATGGTCTTTCTTGGGCAGACCATATTTTCATGATGACCTCTAAGTCAGCTGCTGACTGGGAACCACTCATCATGCAAGGTTTTTCCCTGGCCAGTATGAACTTTTAAGAACCTACAAGACCTTCATTTGCAGCTTGACGGAGTACTGCTCTTCCATTTGGGCTTGCGACCCCACCTCATACAAACCTTGCCCTTCTTGTTGTTGTGGAAAGAAAGGCCCTCAAAATCAATGTGATACCCCATGGCTAAGTTGAGTGTCTAGGCCTGTTACTTTCGCATCACAGACAGGTTGGTGACCTCCCTGTATTCTATTGCCTCAATTGTGGTCTTGCACCCTCTGCCCTCTCTTGGCTCTGTCACTCCCAGGTTTTTTTCAGGACACACATGGTCTTCCAGTAACCCGCTCCTTTTCAAGCTCCAAATATCTAGGCTCACTGCTCACCTCCATCATTTGTTCCTCTTTTCTCTCAGTTATGGAATCAACTTCCCCAGTCTGTTCAGTCCCATTCTTCCCTCCAGGTCTTCAAGACAGCTATCCACCACTCATGTCAGATTACCGCATTCCCAGGTGCTCAATTTTCCACGTTATTGTGATTTTTTTCCCCCTCTCCATCACCTCTTTTCGTTTGTAAGTTGTAGGTTGGTTTGTTCCTTTTCTGTTTCATCCCGATTTTCGATTCCACTTCTTGCTATGTTTCATTCAGCTTTTGTGCAGCTTTTTCTTCACATGTTTCTTTCTCCCCTTCCATTTGATCTCACTCTCACTTCTCCTCTGCTGTTGGTGTTTCCTCCTTTCCATTTTGTTCTCTTCTATTTTGCTCAAGCTCTTCTATGAGCCTCGATAATTTATACAAAAAAACATAGGGGCAATACCCCATGGTGATCACCTGGTCGTGGCTGGATAAGATAACCAGGGAACCATTCGTCGGCATGGATGACCCACAAAATATGTAATAGAGAGGAAAGTCAATGCCTATGGATTTTTTTAATGTCGTGAACAAACTTTGGTACGTCACGGGTGATAAAGGTTATGATCAAATTTTATCGGAATTGTGTGTAGTTTCTGAGAAGAAAGCAAATACCTCTTTTGGGGGGCAACCCCCTATACACCCCCTTCCACCCCGATTTTTCTAATGTCATGAATAAGCTTTGGTACATCACGGTTAATGAAGGTTGTGGTCAAGTTTAAATGGAATTGTGTGTCACTTCTGAGAAGAAAGCAAATACCTCTTTTTGGGGAGGGGTGGGGGCAACCCCCCAAAGAAGCTCCCTCCCTGTGGAAGGAGGGAAATCCCTCCATCGATTCACTGGGGCCCCTATTTCTTTAATACCATGAACAAACTTTGGTACATCATGAAGGTGATGAAGGTTATGGTCAAGTTTTATCAGAATTGAATGTGTAGTTTCTGAGAAGAAAACAAATACCTTTTTGGGGGGGAAACCCCCATTGACAGCCTTAGGGTCGGATTTTTTTAATGCCATGAACAAACATTGGTACATACATGTTGATGAGCGTTTTGGTAAAGTTTTGTCAATCGTATGTGTAGTTTCAGAGAAGAAGTTGCAAGTATTTGTGGCGAGACGGAAGGACGGACGACGAGCCATCCCATAAACTCCCGGAACTATGTTCCAGGTGAGCTAACAAAACAAAATTATTTGTTTGAAAATAACCCAAAGGAATTCTTTCAAGAACTAAGGAAAAGAAACAAAATGTGACACCTAAAAAAGCCAAACTAGAGGAATTGGGTGAAGGAATATGTGTGGACTTAAACAAATAGAGTGAATGCATCATGGATAAAAAGTCTCAACAACAGAGGGGAATTCCTCAAATGATAGTTGGCAAAGAAAAAGCAATCGCAAAACAATGGAGCAAAAAATATCAAATTTTTTAATCCTGGCTCTGATTAAAATACTCAACTTCCGGGTAAAGCAATGTTACAATATCCACAAACATTATGTTCAACAGCCTTATACAAACTCATCTGAGGAGTAAGAAATCTGAACACATGGTTCATAGAAGGAAACACCTTCTCATCCTTAAATCAGAGGAAGCAAAACTCACTAAACGAGAAGGGCGCTCGGTAGCGCGAATACCTCTGCCCCATAATGCCTGATCCATGAGAGCATATCTGGCCCAAATAACGTTTTGAAATATCTTGCTATATATCGTTTTTGAGTACTATCTCTCACTGGTGAAGAATCACTTAAAAATTTGAGTCGTCGGATTTGGAACCGGATCTGGATGTTCACCAAACTCTCATCAGTTCGTCCTTTTCACAACGAACCTGTCCACAAAAAATTCATCCGGATCCGTCCACAACTTTTTGAGATATACTGTATACAAACAACCTGTCCACAAAAATTTCATTTGGATCTGTCCACAACTTTTTGAGATATCATGTACACAAACAAACAAACAAACAAGAATATGATGTAATGCAGAGCACAGTACTTGCAAAATCCAGAAAACAAAATTGACTTAAAAAAAAAAATTGGTGGTTCAATTAAATGACCAAATATGCAACTCCTCTTCAAATTTCAATTCAATCGGATGAAAATTGACAATTTTAGAAATTCGGCCTATGTTGACCATTTGGACTATGTTGACCTCAAAAATAATTTGTGATTGAACTCAGTGACCTGATATGCAAATCCTCTTCATGTTTCAAGTGAATAGGATGAAGATTGAAAACTTTAGAAATCATGTCTATGTTGACCATGTGTTGGTCATGTTGGTTGGCTTGTGTTGACCTCAAAAATAATTGGTGGTTGAATCCAGTGAGGTGATATGAAAATTATGTTCAAATTTCAAGTCATTCAGATGAAGATTGACAATAAAAAATTTTTTTGCCGATGTTGACCTAAAAATGATTGGTAGTTGAATTCAATGACCAAATGTGCAAATCCTCTTCAAATTTCAATTCAATCAGATGAAAATTGACAATTTGAGAAATCTGACATGTGTTGACCTTTTGGCCTATATCGACCTCAAAAATATTTAGTGGTTGAATTCAGTGACTTGAGATGCAAATTATTTTCAAATTTCAAGTCAATCGGATGATAATTGAGGATTTTAGAAAATTGGCTGATGTTGACCTTTGGCCAATGTTGACCTCAAAAGAGTGACCACTATATCACATGGTCATGTATCGTGTGGTAAAGTTTCAATTTCCTCCACTAAACGGTTTTCGAAGTACACTCTTAACACAATGCAGACACGCTTGACGTACGACATACGTACGCACGCTACCGATCGCTTAACCCTGCTTTTCGCTTCGCCAGCGCAGGGTAAAAACGTCGACCTCTATCATGTATACCAAGAACATACCTACTCAGAAGAAGAATCATCACAGAAGATATGTGTATCTGTTTAAGTGAACAAACATGCCTGAAGGTAGAACAAAAAGGGTACAGAAAAACTACCATTGCATGATAAATCATGTCTCGCTCAATAAAGAGAACCTTGAAAACTCAAAAATCAAGCAAGCATAAAAATGTGAAGAGAAAGCATTCGATTGACTACAAGAATTGATTCGATAGAGGCCAACACTCATAGATCACATACAACTCACAAATCATACAAAATCAGCCCCAAAATAAATTGACTTTGAAGAAGAAACAATTAAACTTTTGAGCACTACATCACTTATGAGGAATAATTCACATCCCACATGTTACGATATAGTAATGTACCTTCTTAGGAGATAGTCTTTCCCTGCTGTTCTCCATAATTTTGCATCCATAACGACCAAGAACGCTGATCTAAATTAATCTCGAACAAAGAAAAATGCAAAGGTAAAAAAACAAAAAGAAACTCACCCCTCATGTCAAGTGTATTATTTGATACTTTCTGTGTCAATTAATAAAAAAACTAACACAATAACTGAAATTGACAAATCAATATATATGCTGACGATATTGAAATCAAATTTAGATTTGACAGATGACTGTGGCAACTGCATGCATGTATGCAGTAGGCAAAGCAAACATAAAACAAGCAGAAATATATGAAAATCACATTGGCAACAACAATACAAGAGCTGAAAAGGAAAGGTCATACAAATCCCCCAGGGTGAAGAGGGCCACGAAATCTGCCACACAGCAATGCACAAGGCAATTGGGAAAGACGATCTTCACGTAGCATGGCTAATCTGAAAACATACCTGAGCCCAATAAATGGTCAAAGCAATAAACCAGATTGGGGTGCCAGTGTTCCTAACAAACTTGGAGTGTGGGTGTTACAATGCAGCTATAGCATATTAAAACTAGAAAACCACTTGGGAGAGCGCATAACTCTGCAAGGCTGAACAGTTTACATTTTTTATCCCACTGATAGGCCAGATCTGGATCTAATCGGCTTGTTCTTGTCACCGAACCAACTCATCCATCTAGTTTTGTATTAACTTGTTCACGACTTTTTGAAATATCATGCTATGTATCGTTTTTGGCTCAATCTCTGATGAAGAGTGATTAAAAAAAAAAAAAGTAAACTCTTGTATCCGGATCCGGATTTGGATCTTCACAAAAATCGAATCAATTTGTCCTTGTCACACACCAAATGTGTCAGCCAAGATTTGTCCGAATCAGTCCACGAAGTTTTGAGATGTCCTGCTCAAGACAAATATACAAACAGACAGGAGAGGAGTGAAAACCTAACCTCCGTCCACCTTCAGTGGCAGAGGTAATAACCAAAACGATTAAAAAATGGGACAAGAAAATCGGTGTTTTTAAAGACTCTACCTTTAAATATGAAAGGAGGAAGTTGCCTAATGGAGTTGAAGGAGGTTTGCACCAAACACCAAGTAAAAAAGACATAAAATGTCATAGCCCCCATTGTTTTAGTAATTTTGCTGTACGGAGTTAAAGGGATAGCCCATATTTATGTACAACAAAATGGTCATCACTCTACCAGTTGGCCATCTTTGATCAGATTGCAAAATAAAGTTAGGTGCAAGCATGTATGCCATTGTGTTCTGTGCCTTTGCCAAATTTGATGAAAATTGGACAATGATTGTCAGATAAATGGTTGGGGACACATTTAAGTAACAAAATGGCTGCCAATCGGCCATTTTGGATCAGATCTCGAAAAAAAAATCACTCGCATATGTAAGCCATCATTATCTGTGTGCCAACTTTGAACAATGTCAGTAAATGCATATCTGAGAAATGGTTGAGACTGTGTTCAACATCAGATTTTTTTTCACAACTAAAATGGCCACGAGTCAGCCACATTGTATCTGATGTTGAAAAAATATGACGTGCATATTTAAGCCATCATTCATTATCTGTGTGCCAAGTTGAACAACATTGGTAAATGCATGTCCGAGAAATGGTTGAGAGCGTTTTCAACATTGGGTTTTTTACAACTAAAATTGTCGCCAGTTTACCAATCAGCCACCTTTGATCATCTCATAAAATAAAGTTAGGCGCAAGTGTACATGATTGTGTACTGTGTTTTTGCCAAGTCTGAAGAAAATCAGACCATGCATGTTGGAGAAATGGTTGGGGACACGTTTAAGTAACAAAATGGCCACCAGTTGGCCACTTGGATCTGATCTCGAAAAAAAAATGATGGTTTATGGAAGCCATCATTCCTTATCTGTGTGCCAAGTTTGAAAAAGATCGGTAAATGCATTTCCGAGAAATGGTTGAGGGCGTGTTCGACACCAGGTTAGAACAAAACAAAAAAAATAAAATGGCCGCCAGTCGGCCATCTTGAATCTGATGTTGGAAAAAAAAAATGACGTGCTTACGTATACCATCATGTGCTGTCTTTGTGCAAAGTACAAATAAAATTGGTCCATACATGTCCGAGATATGGTTGCGGACGCACACATGCATGTGAAAAGTCACCAAATCCATAAGTCCCCGTTTTAGACTAACTCCAACCAAAAACACTATGATTGGCTGAAAAATTGAAGACTTCAACATGAATACCAATTTCAAACCTGCTTCTCTTAATTACCTTGTTGGAACATACCACATCCAAGTGAGTTAAAAGGAGAGGCTAAGATGAGGGCAGCTGAATTGCCATGGAGTGAATATACAGTACATTCGATGATCAGCTACATGAATGGATTTTAATAAGTGGAAGGATGGAATCAAACAGACCTTGTGGAGGTTGTGCAAAGTCAAATCAGAAAGCACATCACCTTCTCTCGGGGAAAAACACTACTGCAAGACCAACTGTATCCACAAAGGAAAAAACACCATGTACAGATTTATCCTTTGGCACAATCGGAAAATAGAATTCAATACCCCAGTTCCTCAAAAGTCATGGAAGCATTTCCCAGAAAGAACGATCAATAATGAGTGCAGAACACTTGCAAATGACCTGAGTATTCTGTGTTGTGTGAAAAATGGAAGCAATACTGTTTTACCAGATGTAGTATACGAATCAGAATTAATAAATAAAAGATGCCAGTTGTAGTTAATGTCGATTCCCAATGAGTTCCATGGTTTCAAAATATCAGTAAGAACTAAAGTGGTCAAAACCAGGCATTCAAAAATGATGCGAAGAGAACTGGGAACTAAAGTCCATTGATGTCACACTAGTAATAGTTGAAAAAAACCAGACAACCTCAAGAGTAACTGAAAGAGAACCCAGGAAATAGCGCAACAAAATTACTGTAATTGTAAGCTGTCTACAATTCAGTGACATTCGTAAAAGAGCCCTTGGAGCAAAAATGGTATGACATGGAACAACTGAAATTGCTCCTTTGCTCAGGCTCGAAAACATCACTCCTTGGTCCTCTAAATGTATTTCGAAAAGATGAAGATGAATACTTTCGGTACTGGGAGGACCTTGCCCAACTTTTCTATCTTGAAGTCAAGAGATTGAGACCAATGCATGAGGTGGATGCCTCCATATAAATTACCAGGGAATTTGCTGAAGTTGCTCTTGCTACATTTTTTTTTTCATTGAAGGAATGTGAAGTTGAAGTTTTATGATCAGAATAAAGTCTTATTTTTTGAAATTTGAGTTTGTTTTCTCTTTAATGGCTGATTAAGGCTAATAACCATGATGCTCTGCAGCTGTTGGGTGAAAATACAATTAGATAACCTCAAAACCACAGATCAACCAATGGCAGATGTGCCTGTGAACAATAAATAATGGAATGTTTTATAATACAAGGGCACATAAATAATTACTTGGAAACTCCAAATTATCAATTAGGTTTTCATCAGGATGGCTGTTCTTTTGATCCCAACACACAGCAGGATGAAAACAATGGCAAATTGACTCATGTAGATGAACTTTCAAAACAAAATCGGCCGTGACTAAAAGACCCTTGGATTCAAATTAAAGTGACTGTTTTAATCAAATATGAAAACGCTGTCTCGCTCAAACATCCTCCATGATGTAATTAATCTTGTGGCTTATGTAGTTTGAGGAACGAGCAAGCTGACTCCTGTTAGCAGGGGGGGACATGTCGCCAGGCTGGGAGTAAGAGGGCAAGGAAGATGCAATGCCACCCCTCTTTGCAATCACTTCCCAAAGGCCATGTAAATACCTACACCCCCATTGCGTTCAAATTATGTCATCCCATCTCAACTCTAATGTTCCAGCTGTCTGATAACTCCCTTGGATGAAAACAAACGATGCTAATTAAAATTAGAAGTTCACTCTTACTGTCCAGGAATTGATAACTCAACATTGAGCACTCTCTTCTATGAAACTATTTTCATTCATCATTGTTGTCGGAGTGATCATGGAAGGAGGAAGTGAGAACGTTCAATTTAGAGTACCTTTTTGGGCCTCCAAAGTCTCTCTATTGCTAGAAAAATAAGTTTTGTTGGCCAACTAGGAGTGATTCTCAAAACATTGTCCTAACTTGAAATGTATAAAATAATACCAGCAATTTCCATCCAAAGTATGCTGATATCATCAGTTAAATGAAAGACATTGTGAACGAACTGATTTCTCTTTCCATAATTCAATTGCAAGTCCTTTGCTCCCAATAACATATTGTAAGCACCAATGTAGGATAGAATTAACCTTGTATTTTACTGATAATCTGCATTATGCAGGGAAACACAGGAGAGAATACCTTGACTAGGATTCCCTCTTGTGCCAAGGATAATATAATGAGGAGATGTAGGGCAAAAACGCATTGTACTAATAATGGGGCAACCGGTGGACACAAAAACCAAGCAAATGAAAGAACAGAGAAAGATATATACTCAGCAGGGCTTTCCAAAATTAAATGTATAAACAATTAGAATGTTAAGATATTTTTAAAATGTGGATAGAAATCTGATAATTTATACTACGCTGTGATAAAAACCAATACATGGGATTAGTGTTGTCATATAAATTCACGCATTGCATTTTGGGTACAAATTCAAAATGGCTGAATTGCATCTGACGTTCAAGCAACGTAAGTGGATTTTGAAGTGTTATTGAAAAATGGAGAATGTTAAAGAGGTGCAACGATGGTGGAGACATTAATTTGAAACTGAATCTCCAACATGTGTGACTAGTTCAAGGTTACAGAATAAGTTTGAGGCAGACAGTACAGTGAAATAAGTGCACAAGGGACCGATTGTTGTTGTGGTGATTTTTGCGACTGATGCGCTTGAAATGCTGGTTAACTTGGGAGCGATCAGATACTTTGAGTGGTAGTCCACAATGATGAGGAAGTCTTCCCCATTCACCTCAAAAAGGTCAATTCCCAGCTTGGTTTGAGGGGTGATGGGTATTTTGTGAGGCTCGAGTGCTTCTTTCTGCTCTAGAGTCTGGCTTTCTTGGCAAGCATGGCATATTCCAACAAACTTGGCAAAGTCCTCATTGATTTTTGGCTAGTATGCAGAGTTACAAGTGAGACGTCTGATCTTCTCCACTCCGAGGTGTCCCAGGTGAAGTTGGCTGAGTATGTTAGCATGCATCGATTCAGGTATAAGGACTTTTCTTCCCTTGAAGATGGCACCACTAGAAACTCTGAACACCTCTCTGTATGGCCAATATGGTCGCAAGTCTTGTGGGAATTCCTTTCTGGATTCCAGCCATCCAGCATAGATTACTCATTGTAGTGCTTTTGAAGCAGGGTCATATGTTCTCTCATGCAGCAGTACATCTTGGTTGCTACACCCAAAATGGACTAAATCTATGCTCTGGGTAGCTGAGGCATCCTTGAGGGTAATGTCTACCTGCAAGTCAAGGTGTCACTTGAGGTGACTGTTGTAGGGACAGTGGAAGTGGTGGTCATGTTTTTTTGATTTGTTGAGTTCAATGGTGAACTGACGGTATGGATTGTAATCACCTTGAGCTCTCTGCATGTGGGTAAACCAGCTGTTGATGGGCCAGGTACATCCACATCATATAATTTCTCTTTTGACCACTCTGAATTCTTATAGAGTACTGCATTTGCACATGTGTATACACCCAAAGCACCTGATCTCAGTGCCAGCCCAGAGGAGAGAACAATTCTAAAATCAACCTGCAGAATGAGGCCTTGCAGGTGGATAAGAGTTCAGGTATGCCAAGAAAAGACTTTGCACGATGTCGGATGCCCAGTCAGTGACTGGCTTTGAAGGCGAACTTAAAAATGTGGGTTGCCCAACAAAAATCATGGCTCATCGTGAGATCCAAAAATTTGTGTGACTGAACTTCTTCAAGAGGATTGTTCAGAAAGTAAATCGGAGGGTTTGCCATGTGTTCCTTTCGGAAAGAGGGAGAGAGAAAATTTTCAGGATTGAAAGACATATTCCAAGCATTTGACCAGCTTGTGATTCTATAAACTTCTGAAGAGAAGGGAAAGATGCTGCTGCATGCCCATCTGAAAGATGAAGGATGTCATGGCAGAGGGTGGAGTCATCACCAAGTAGATAAAGGGGTTTTCTAGAGAGTCAAAGACATCGTTGAAAAATATTATAAATAGGACGGGGCCCAGAACACTCGCTGCCTTGAAGGGCTCCACTGCTCCAGCCTTAATGGGGAGAGTAGATGAAAGGATTCCTTTGAGAGCCACACGTTTGCTATGAGAGTGGAGAAAGTGCCATACACAGAGTTTAAAGAGCAAAGTGGGAAGGCAGACTGTATTGAAAGCTCAAAATATGTCTCGATAGATGGCCCTCATCTCATTTCTAATATTGAGGGCCTCCATCCATTGTTGGGAGAGTAGGAGCAGCATGTACAAGGTGGAGTGACCTGGTCTGAAACCAAATTGGTGATCTGAGATAGGAAAAAATTCATATCAACTGCAACGATGGATTCTAAGACCTTGCTGATTAGTGGAAGCAAGGTAATAGGTCCATAGTTAAGGGGATAGTTTTTTCACCTTTTATATGCAATGCAGTGACGTTGGCCGATTACCAAGTAAATTCAAGATGACCGAAGGCAAATTATATGGTGAAAATAGCAAACAGTTGATGTGCAAGAGCAGCACAACAGGACAATTGAGCTGATGCCATCAGATTCAGTTGCAGAATCAGTCGAGGGTTGTCATAAACTTCTCCACATTCTCAGGTGCCAAAGAGACAGAGTCAAGATGCAGTTACATACGACAGGATAGAGTGGATACAGAGAGTGAGGGGTTGGGGACAAGATTTGGAAGCAAACACAGAATTGAGGCATTCAGTCTTCTCAAGAATGGAGTTGGCTGTGGTGCCATTTGAAGAGAGGGTAAGGATGGAAGGGTAACATACTCCGAAGCCAGACTTAACAAGGCGCCACCAGGTTTTAGAGTTGGGAGAGAAGTTTGAAAATTAATTCTTATGGTTGGACAGATGTGTTCTGGCTTTCCTGGAAGTGGACGCACATGAACGATTGAATTATATTCAGTAATTTATGAATGGTAAGTCACTATATACATACTGCATATGAATTCCTGGTGGAAAGAGGTGGATTCAACTGCCTCTTGAAGACAGTTCTACAAAAGGGAGTGAGGAGGAACAAAAGAGTCAAGTTGTGCAGCAAGCCTGAATTATGGGAATGTGACCATAAAAGGCTTACCTGAAGAACGTGTGTATCCTGGAATAGCTGGGGAAGATCAAAAGGCTGAGAGAGCAGAGAGATTCAGGCTGGGGGAGTGGAGGGAGTAACAGAGACGCCACTGACCTCTGCAATGAGAGGGAAACATGCCTTGTGCTTCTGCAATATGCCAATAATATTGAGTGCTTTAGATCAACAAAATTCATGAGAGCAGATGTGAAGAGTAAGTGTCAGCCCATAAGGAATGCAGTACTCCATTGAGGTGCAGACAAAAGCCCACCATTTTCTGTCTTCTTCTTCTTCTTCTTTCGGCTGCTCCCGTTTGGGGTCGCCACAGCGGATCATCCATTATGATCCGCATAATGATTTGGCACATGTTTTACACCGGATGCCCTTCCTGACGCAACCCTGGTCGACTCTTACGACACAGGGATATGGTACATCTATTTTAACCGGGGTATACACCGGCCCAGTATACTGGTACTCATTTCGCCGACCTCGGAAGGATGATAGGCTGAGTCAACCCCCTGGTGTATTAATTCAGTGGCCCAACGGGGCTTGAACTCAGGACCTTTTGGATCCCAAGCCGCTGCCCTAACCACTGCGCCAACACCAGGTTCCCACCATTTTCTGTAAGTTGTTCTAATTTTTCAAGGAATGACTCATTTTTAAAGCGACAGAGGATGCCCCTTGAGGCTGGATTTGGAGGCCAGCTTTAGTACATGGGCAGCCTCAGAGAGATTGTAGCTAATTGTGAAGCTGAGAAGTGCAAGAGACGGAACCTTTTCCAGGAGACCAACCATGGAATTAGATAGGCAAGTTCGCGTGTCGATCCTTCCGGAGGGACAAGGTTAGACTATGAGATTTGCCATGACTGAAATACATGCTACATTTGTTAGATCAACATCTCATGTATTCCAGATCAGTAAAGAGTGATGTAGCTGTGGTCTTCTTTTCAATGGGATGGGGTACTTTATAGCACAATATCGGGTCATCAGCAAAAGTGAAGAGAGGGTTTTCCAAAGCATCATTGTGGTCATTTTTTGGCTCACCTGGAATTTATTCAGGTGAGCTTATGCGATCAAGCAGTGTCCATAGGTGAGTGAATGAGTCAGTCTGTCCGTCCATCCATAAACACTTCAGTCATTATTGCTTGAACCAAACACACAATTTCGATTAAACTCGGCCATAATCTTCATATCTGATGCCGAACGAAGGTGCATCGACCACATCAAAATCTGTGCTCATTAAAGGGGTCTACGGTCTACAGGATTTGGGGGGGGGGTGTTGGACCCCCTAAAATAGGTATTTTCTCTCTTCTCTGAAACTACACACATGATATTGATGAAACTTGACCACAACCTTCATCACCTGTGATGTACCAAAGCAAAAAAAACCAAACAAACATCAGGGTCGAGGTGGGTCTATGAGGGTGGAGGAGGGAGGGAAGGTGGGGGGATTGAGTGACTGCTGCTCTTGATCCAGGTGAGCTTCAGGACACATGGTCCTATTTTTGTATATGAGGAACAAGACTGGATCCAAAGTTTTACTTTTGGACAGACCAGCGTCAATTGCGAGAGGATGGGAAAGGATTTCATTGATAGCAACGCATTGACTGCACAAATCCAGGCAGTCAGAAAGGTATGAATGTGGCCTTGTTTGTCACAGGCAGAGAGCTTGGCAATGACATCACGATGCCAGACTGAGTCGAATGCCAAATATATCTCCAGGCAGACTTCGTGTTTGAAACCAGGAG
Source organism: Eptatretus burgeri (assembly GCF_056783735.1). Classification (NCBI taxonomy): domain Eukaryota; kingdom Metazoa; phylum Chordata; class Myxini; order Myxiniformes; family Myxinidae; genus Eptatretus; species Eptatretus burgeri. The sequence goes on along the minus strand of NC_140964.1, from coordinate 96,791,774 downwards.
CCTCTGTGCCCATTGCTGAGAAATAAGCAGCAGAATGTCCATAGTTGAATGACCTGGATGGAAGGAAATTTTAATAAAAACACTTTTAAACGATGGGAACTTTGAATAAAGTTGTCAAGTAAGAAGAAAGGGACAGGAAAATGTTTGATGATGCATTTTTGCCTCTACCTTCTCCTTATGTCACAGCTTGTCCTGCAGCAGAGAATTTCAGATGTCGTTCATATCATGTATGATTTATGTACAGTCGAAGCTGCCGAATATCAACCGCTAATTGTTCTCCACACTGTTGGCTTCCTGATGTACGCACTTGGGATTATATCAGCAGCCTATTATTTTCGACATTTTCCCGTTAACCAATGTGTTGATGTTAAGAGGTTTGGACTGTACACCTGCACACAGTGTCTAAATTTCATTTCCTGGATTTGCATTGAACTGTAAAAATCGAATTTTTAACTGAAATGAAAGTGAAAATATTTCTCACCTTCAAATGCTAATTGCAACAAAACAGGGTGGAGGGAAAATTGCGAAACAAAAATAGTGTAAAACCAAAGCGGAACAATTGATTAAACAACAATACTGGTTCAACAGGTTGAAGAAGCACAAACATGATGAAAGCAGCAATTCCGGAAGATGCTGGTGACTGCACCTCATAGAGATACAGAAATGCATGTTGTCATCCCAAAATAACGGGACAAGGCCAAAGACAATGAGAAATAAGAAGAAGAAGAAGAAGAAGAAGAAGAAGAAGAAGAAGAAGAAGAAGAAAATTATGTTTGAGCAATTTTAGATGAAGGCTGCAGTGTAGCAAAAATACTCCTCGATATAACTCTTTCCTTGAAGTTTCTTTATTAAGTGGAGTAATACATGATCATGCCCGTTTCTACGACTGATGTTAAAGAGCACAGGATAGAAAAGGTGCTACAAAGTTAGGAATAATATGGTATCATGCCCATCGTCCATAACAAAGAGTTTCCAAGCATTCTCCTTCACTTTCAAGTACCGGTGTGCGAGGAATGTGTGTAGAAGCACAGCACATGCCCTTGCAACTAACGGAGCGGTGGCAATCGGCAGGCAGGAGTCCGGGGACAATTAGAGGCATCGTGGGGGGTACGTAGTGAAGGCACATATGGAGCGGGAGTTGAAGGGGGGGCTTCCTGGGAGCTTTCGCCAAGGCACGTGGCCTGATGCTAATGGGTGCCATTAATCAGGTGCGGAGAGCTGCGAGCGTGTCAAATTGGCCCCTCGGATATTAACACGCGCGCCCTTGAAATGTCGGCTGAAGCCATTCATCCTCATGGAAAAAGATGGGATGGGGGTCTACAAAAGCCAGGCGGCAGTAAAAATTCAGAACATAACCTGGTAAGCAGGAACACAGCATAGAAATGAGATACTTCAATGAAACAAATCAAACGTGCATGTAAAATGGCTTCAGTCATCACGTAAAGCTAAGAGAAAAATTGAAATTTTATTTATGATCTCAACCTTATAGGATGTTTATGACATTTGCCCAAGACACATATTGTAACCTTTGCTGACCGCCATACATTGACCCTTCCCACCCCCTTCCCTCTGATGACTTGTTGTATGATCACACAAAGGGTGAATTTTTGGTTAAACAGTATTTCAGCCAAATTTTTGTATACTCTTCGTTTAGTGGTCAGAAACAGGCTCGGCAGTAATCAGAACCATTTTTCAGGTGAAAGAGGGTTGGGAGATTTATGGATTCAGTTTTGTAAGCCTTACTTGGTGTCACTAAATGCACAGGGTAGTCAAGGTGCCCACTTAAAGGGAAGAAAATAAATCAAGCTTATCTTATGTTTTCAAGGTGTTCGGCATTACCATAAAGGATGTGTTCTACAAATGACCGATGGAAGCCATGGCAGTTCAGTTAAGAAGAATAATTAATTGAGAATCAGAATGGGGAAAGATACGGGAACCATGCTGTCGAGTTTTGTTTTTAGTAACAAATATTGTCCTAATAGTGGTCACATCAATTAATAAATTCAATTACGGTGCAAACTTTGAATTCTTTCGGAGACTTCCTTCCTGAATCATCTGACCCACACCTTTACCCTCCTCACATCGGAATCGAACATTGGAACTTTATCTCCTAATGTACTATCACATTGCCAGTGTATCTTGTGCAATTATTAAAGCTTAGGCCAGACAAAAATGCTGTATTTGTTTCCAGTGACAGCAGGGTAACGAGGTCATTTGAAAGTAAAAGTGAATATAATTAACGAAACAAAATCTTTGGCTGATAAAACTCACACGTATTCCTTAAATTATACAAATTTACCAATTAGGAATAAAGAGATGAAACATGCGAAATGTCAAATATATACTGAGACAAACCTATCTCTTTTGTCCCCCACCCTTTGCAAATTATCATTCCACAAACAATTACCCTTATTATACGAAATATGTGTATATATATATATATATATATATATATATATATATATATATATATATATATATATATATATATATATATATATATGTGTGTGTGTGTGTGTGTGTGTGTGTGTGTGTGTGTGTGTGTGTGTGCGTGCGTGCGTGCGTGCGTGCGTGCGTGCGTGCGTGCGTGCGTGCGTGCGTGCGTGTGTATACACAAATATAGTTGCGGTTCTGAAAACCACATGCCTCTAAGGCAATGGCATCCATTATACAGTGATCCCCTGACAGTTATTTCATTAATATATGTGCAGTCAGACCTTTCCCTCATGTCTCATGGGTCAAATGGGATGAAGTGCATTGTGTGGGTCTCATAGTTAGGTCTGATTATATCTCTATCTTCCTTTCCGCCATCAGAGATGCCGCCGTGCATGGTATGTATGAATGTCCTTGTGGAGACCAAAGGAATCATCAACCACATGATGAAAAAATCCTCCACTGCAAGAATATGGTGTCTAAGGGAGAGTAGAACCACACATTAAATCCCAACGCTGTACATGATGCGCACAGCGTGCTCTTTTCAATCCAAATCTGAATCTAATAATTATATACAATCCTTTCCTTCAATCCATTACACAGATCGTGGCCAGCACTGTGCTCAGGCAGCTACCTGTTAGGATGACCACAGTGAAAAATAACCGCATGCATATATATATGGATGAAATATATATATATATATATGGATGTCTCTATATGTGAATATATATATATATATATATATATATATATATATATATATATATATATATATATATATATATATATATATACACACGAGATATACATATATATATATATATATATATATATATATATATATATATATATATATATATATGTATACACACATATATATTGTATGAGGAAGTCGGGAGTGGAAGAGAAGTAGGTGAGGATGGTGCAGGATATGTATGAGGACAGTGTGACAGCGGTGAGGTGTGCAGTAGGAATGACGGATCGGTTTAAGGTAAAAGTGGGATTGCACCAAGGATCGATTCTGAGCCCTTTCCTGTTTGCAATGATGATGGACAGGTTGACGGACGAGATCAGACTGGAGTCTCCATGGACTATGATGTTCGCGGATGACATCATGATCTGTAGGGAGAGTAGGGAGCAGGCTGAGGCGAGCCTCGAGAGGTGGAGGTACGCACTGGAGAGAAGGGGAATGATAGTCAGGATGAGTAAGATGGAGTACATGTGCGTAAATGAGAGGGAGGGTGGTGGTATTGTGCGGTTGCAAGGAGTTGAGGTGGGGAAGGTGGATGGGTTTAAATACTTGGGATCAAATGTCCAAAGTAACGGAGAGTGTGGTAGAGAAGTGAAAACGAGAGTGCAGGCAGGATGGAGTGGGTAGAGAAGAGTTGCAGGAGTGATTTGTGACAGAAGGGTAGCTGCAAGAGTGAAGGGGAAAGTATATAAGACGGTAGTGAGACCAGCTATGTTGTATGGTTTGGAGGCGGTGGCGCTGAGAAAAACAGGAAGCGAAGCTGGAGGTGGCAGAGTTAAACATGCTGCGATTCTTGTTGGGAGTGACGACGATGGACAGGATAATGAATGAGAAGATTAGAGGGACAGCGCAGGTAGGACAGTTTGGAGACAAAGTGAGAGAGGCGAGATTGAGATGGTTTGGACATGAGTAACAGGAGGGAAGCGGAGTATATCGGGAGAAGGATGCTGAGGATGGAGCCACCAGTTCGGAGGAGAAGAGGAAGGCCAAAGAAGAGGTTCATGGATACGATGAGGGCGGAGACGCGGGTGGTTGGAGTGTCAATGGAAGATGTGGATGACAGAGTGAAATGGAGACGGATGATCCGCTGTGGCGACCCCTAACGGGAGCAGCTGAAAGAAGAAGAAGAAGATATATACACACACACACACACACACACATATATATATACGCAGACAAAATCTTCCCTATTCTGTTGAAGATATTAAACAAATGAATGCTTCATGCCCTGTTTGTGCTGAACTAAAACCCAGATTCTTTGGCGCGGCTTCTGGCAGACTGATCAAGGCCACTTCCCCCTTCGAGAGACTAAACATCGACTTCAAAGGGCCCCTACCGACCGAAACAGACAACAGATACATATTCACCGTTGTTGATGAATATTCAAGGTTCCCTTTCGCGTTTCCGTGCTCGGATATGACCTCGGGCACTGTCGTAAAATGTCTCTCTGACCTCTTCGCTATGTTTGGGAGACCTTCGTACATACACTCAGACAGAGGGCCGTGTTTCATGTCGGCCGGGCTAAAACAATTCCTATTAGAGCACGGCATAGCAACTAGTCGAACGACGGGTTACAACCCACAGGGAAACGGGCAGGTGGAACGGTATAATGGAGTAATTTGGAAAGCCGTAACTCTGGCGCTGAAATCGAGAGGACTGGGCCCCGAGCGATGGGAGGTTACTCTTCCTGACGCTCTGAATTCCATACGCTCTTTGCTCTGCACGTCCACAAATGCCACTCCTCACGAACGTATGTTTACTCACCAACGACGTTATGTTGACGGTCAAACGGTGCCCAACTGGCTGACCCACCCCGGTACAGTGTTCATGAAACGCCCGGTACGACAAAGCAAGTATGAACCGCTGGTGGAGGGGGTCGAACTCATTGACACTAATCCAGAGTATGCTCATGTCAGGCTCCCGGATGGCAGGGAGACCACTGTGTCGGTTCGCCATCTGGCTCCCTCAGGTACTCCTCCCGCAGGTACACCGCCTTCTGGCACTCCTCCTTCTGACATTCCCCCCCCAGGAACTCCGCCAGGCGACGGGGCTGCCGCGTTCCACCCGAGAGCGATCGAGGAGTCATCCCCGGCACAAGTCGAGGCTCACCAAGAGGATCGGGAGTCTCCCTCAAGTGAAACTGCCGTTTACTCCCGGAGAGGTCGACGAATAAGGCCCCCTCGACGACTCAATCTGTAAAGGGGATTATCGGCATTCTCGCTGCTCATGCTCCTATATGCCCATTATATCATATATCGATGCTCATTTCCATGCTCCTACAACTCAAAATAATCACTGCTTGGCATGTATGCTTCTGTAGATCTATTAGTCCGCGTTGCTTGAAATGTATACTCCTATAGTGCTAAAGCAATCATGGTGTGTAAGATGGGCCCCTAGTTACATTTTAAAGGTGGGGAGAATGTGGTGAATTAACGTGAATCGAGGGACATGACGCGGGATCACATGTTGTGCGTCTCGCGT
>NC_140964.1:96761109-96781109 GCF_056783735.1 Eptatretus burgeri | reverse complement strand
ATCACAGAGGAGGAAGTGTGGACCGCATTGAAGAGGATAAAGAATGGAAGAGCACCAGGCATTGATGAGGTGTGTACAGAGATAATAATTGCAGCAGGAGTCATAGTCAGTTGGACGAAGAGGCTGTTGAACATATTATGAGAGAGGGTTCAATTCCAGAGGAGTGCAGGACAGGGTGAATTGTAACGATGTGGAAGGGGAAGGGTGATATTCAAGATCCGGGGAAGTACAAAGGCATTACACTCTTAAGTCATGTAAAGAAGTTGCTGGAGAGGATTCTGGATGGGAGGATAAGGAAAAGTGTGGAAATGGAGATCAGAGAAGAGGAGCAAGGGTTTAGAAAAGGTAGGGGGAGGATGGATAGGATGTTCCTGCTGAGACAGCTGGTGGAGAAGAGGTTGGAGGTGCAAGTGGAGATGGCATTGGGATTTGTGGACCTGGAGAAGATCTATGACATTGTCTTGAGAGAGATGGTGATGGCGATGCTGAGATGGATGGGTGTGCCGGAAGCAGAAGTTAGGTTGGTGGAAGGGATGTCTAAGGGAATGAAGGAAAGAGTTTTTGTTGGTCCTGGGATGTCTGAGGAGTGCAGCGTGAACATCAGTTTGAGGCAGGGAAACGCTCTCAGCCCACTCTTGTTTATCTTAGTGATAGAGCTTGCAAGCAGGATGGTGAGGTTTAGGGGTAGTTTGGAGAGGATGCTGTATGCAGACAATCTGGATGTTGGGTTGGAGAGTGGGCAGGAGATGCAAGAAGTACTGGGGGAGTGTAAGGAGGCATTTGGGAAGCATGGGCTGAAGATGAGTATGTAGAACACTGAGTTGATGTGTATCAAGCAGCAGAGAAAATTAATGAATATCAGGTTTGAGGGGAAGTATATCAGGCAGAGAAATAGGTTTGAGTTTCTGGGAGGAACAGTGAACAGGGATGGCAAGTCTGATGTAGAAGTGCAGAGGAGGATTCAGGTGGGTGTGAATGCATGGAGGAGAGTGGAGGGAGTATGACAGACAGAAAGATATCAAGAAAATTGAAAGGGAAGGTTCTGATGTCGTGTGTAACTCTGGCCTACCTTGACGGTCTGGAGATGGTGGCATTGACAGAGAGACAACGAGAGGCTGCAGGTTTGTGAAAACAACTGTGTCAGGAGGATTGTGAGGGTGAAGAGGGTGGATAGGGGGATGGATGAACTGAGGGAGGAGATTGGTGTGGAGATGAGTTTGATGGGGAGATTGCTGAAATTCCGGCTGAGATGGGCTGGAGACTTGGTGTGGATTGGGAAGACAGAGTGACAAAGACAGCAGATAGGTTGAGGGAGCAAGTTAGGTGGAAAAGGGGTAGACCGTGGTTGAGTTGGGGGGATTATGTGAGGAGTGATATCCGTAAGGTAGGGGTGGTTGGAGAGTGGAAAAAGTTGGATGAGGACAAAGGGAGGTGGAGTATTATCGTCAAGGCAGGGCAGAAGCTTGCTGCCATCAGACCTCACCCCTTATAAAGGGAAAGAAGAGGAGGAAAAGAAGGGGGGAGGAGAATGGTAAAATGAACAAAAACCATCCTGCTGTCGTCATTGCTTGAGTGGATTGAGTTTAGAGGACTTCCTCCATACAAATATCATGAGAAGTAATCATATACAGTAGGAATCATGTGGGCCATAATAAGGTGGGACCTTATACAGAAAGGTGTATTTCTTTCTAAATCGTGTCCAACAGTTGAATTGGCCACCGGTCGACTCCAAACAAGTTGTTACAACATCTCAAGGATGATAAATGAAAATTGGATGCACCTGAGCTCAATTTGGAGTGTCATTGTGGTTGAATACCAATTGTTGCAAGACATTTCAACTTTTCATTTTTAATTAATTTGTAAAAATATCTAAAAACATGTTTTCACTTTGTCATTTTAGGGTATTATGTGTTGATCGGTCACAAAAAAAAATTATATTTAATCCATTTTAAATTCATCTGTAACACAACAAAATGTGACAAAAGGCGAGGGGTGTGAATACTTTCTGAAGGCGTGCATACAAAAAAAGAACCAAACCAACTGTTGTTTCTTTTCAATCCAAGAACAGATTTGCTTGTATCTCTGTGCAGCAAGGTGTGATCTCAAAACATAATGTATATTTATTACCAGCAGATATAGGTAAACGAAGTAATAAAACATGAAATACATTGTTTAACTAATATCAAAACAATAAGGAGACATCATGCAGACAGAGCACAAAACTTGCAAAATCCGTAAAATATTTGACCTCAAAAATAATTCGTGGTTAAATTAAATGACCAAATGTGCAACTCCTCTTCAAATTTAAGGTCAATCAGAAGAAAATTGACAATTTTAGAAATCCGGCCGATGTTGACCTTTTGGCCAATATTGACCTCAAAATTAATGGGTCGTTGAATTCAGTGACCTGAGATGCAAATGCTCTTCAAATTTCAAGTCAATCAGGTGAAAATTGAGGATTTTAGAAATAACATCATAGTTGTTGACCTTGGGCTGATGTTGACCTTTTGGCCAATATCGACCTCAAAAATAATTGGTGCTTGAATTGAGGAAGCTGAGATAAAAATTCTGTTCATATTTCGAGTTAGTCATATGAAAATTGAGGATTTTAGAAATTTGATAAATTTGTTGACCTTTGGGCTATGTTGTCCTTTTGACCATGTGGTGAAGTTTAGTCAAGATCAGTTTAAAATTGTGACCTGTAGGCAATTGACAAACAGACAAATGGAAACACACTCATACAAACACACAAATTCAGGCAAATAAACACACAAATTTTGCCTATTTGCCTTTTGGCCTGTGTTGACATTTTAGCCGATGTTTACCTCAACGAAACAGACCTTTTCGGTCGGCCAAATTTTATGAAACTTCAATGCGGGACCGTCGCAGGGTCGGTGACATTAATCTCTGAAAATTTCAGAACGATCGGTTTCACGGTATCGGCTGGACGTGAGCAGACAGACAAACAAACACACAAATGAAAAATCACTCATAGAGTGACCACTTGGCAAAACAGCACAAAGTAGAATGGCACTCAGTCGAGTGCATACCTCTGCCAGGTGTAACATTTCATGTTTTGCATCGCACTGATGGGCTGGATCCGAACCAAAATCCAATCCGCTTGTCCTTGTCACCTATCCAACTCATCCACCTAGTTTTGTCACAACTCTTCCACAACTTTTTGAGATATTGTGATATATTTAGTTTTTGGCCCTATCTATTAATTTTAGAAATTAGGCCTATGTTGACCTTTTGACCTTAAAATTAATAGGTGGTTGAATTCAGTGACCTGACATGAATATGCTCATCAAATTTCAAGTCATTCAGATAAAAATTGAGGATTTTCGAAAATTTGGCCTATGTTGTTGACCTTTTGGTCTGTGTTGACCTCAAAATTTATTGGTGGTCAACTTCAGCGACCTGATTTGCAAAAGGTCTTCAAATTTAAAGTTAATGGGAGGAAAATTGAGGATTTTCGAAAATTTGGCCCAAATTGGCCTTTTGGCCTATTTTGATCTTTGGACCTATGCTTATATCAAAATTAATGTGGTTGAATTCAGTGACCTAATATGCAAATGATCTTCAAATTTCAAGTTAATTGGATAAAGATTGAGTATTTTAGAAATTTGGCCTTTGTTAACCTTTTCACTTCCGGTAACCACAAAAATAATAGGTATTTAAATTCAGCGACCAGTTATACAAATGGGCTTCAAATTTCAAGTCAATAGGATGAAAATTGACAATTTTCGAAACAATTTAAAAATTAGGCCTATTTTGGGTTTAACTAGTGGCCTATGTTGACCATTTGATATAAGGTAACCAAAAAAGTAATATGTGGTTGACTTCACTGACCTAATGTGTAAATACCTTTAAAATTTCAAGTCACTCGGATGAAATTTGAGGAGTTTAGAAAATTTGGTTCAAATTGGCCTTTTGGCCAATGCAGACCTTTTTGGTCGACCAAATTTTACGAAACTTCAATGCGCGACCGTCGCAGGGTCGGTGACAATAATCTCTTAAAATTGTAGAATTATTGTTTGAGCAGTTTTGGCTGGAGGAGAGCGGACAGACAGACAGACAGACAGACAGACACACACACACCTCGCACTTAAGAAAAGCGACTATTGAAAACAAAAGACGTAATGTTCACTATATATATATATATATATATATATATATATATATATATATATATATATATATATATATATATATATATATATATATATATATATATATATATATATATATATTATATTTGGTGGGAGGGTTCCATCTTGTCCGATGTTATTCAATGTGGTAAAGTTGTCTGACATTTAAAATGATTAAGAAACGAGGAGTGGTTTATCGACTTTTGTCTCATTAATTGGCTTTGTTGCAAAATGGAGAGAGAGACAAAAATCTCGATCATAAATATAAAGTCAATAATAAATATAAAAATCTCAAATTTACTGCCGTGGAAATGTCATCCAAAAAATAACACATAATGCTCTGGAAGCAGAAAAATACTCATAAAAAACTGCTACATGTTTATACACTACAGAATGTGCACAAGTTAACTGTCACTGCATCCACTTGTCTATATATTGATTTGTGTATACATGGTTGTCTGTCTGCCTCTATTGATTCATGATTGTTCCCTATTCATCTGCACCTGACACCATAATGAGTACAAACACAAAAGGAAATGCAATAAATCACATTGGCGATAAAGTACCTGCCGATCGTTTTACTTGAATGGACCTTAATTGAGTGCGTTGCTTTCTTTTCTTCCCTCCTTCTTGTCACCATGTTGTGTTTGGGGGAAGCAGTAAGTGTCCTCAGTTGATCGAGCGAGATGGTGGAGGGAATTGATGACATTTCATTGTCCCATGCAAAATTGATTTACATGAACTTTCCCATACATTTCCTTGGATCCACGGGTTCAACCCCCAAAGTTGATACTCCCTCATGCCCGGCGGCAATGATTCTACTTTCATGTGCTTCTTATGTAACGAGAGCGGTCACTGATATGCACACAGCAGGTATTGTTCACACAGAAGCAGTACATTTTATATTGACCTGTGTGTACTCTTTCCGACTTTGCAAATAGGTGGAACATCCGAAACAGGTTAGTGGCAAACATTCAATTTGTCCCCAAATGAGGGATAGTGTTACAGAGCCAGGAGCAGGGTTCAGTTTTTGTAATAAATATCATCTCGATGTTCTCAGCTGAATTTGAACCTGCACTGTTAAGTTGCTTCTTCACAGTCTTTCATGTGGTCTGTCATGCACATAATCGGACAGAAACTTTGGGGTTTCAAAGGAGATAAAACACATTAAAGTTTCTGATTAAATTGTTTTTTAATCTTTTGGAGGGCGGGGGACTGGGACAGAGTGAAAATGTCATTGCCTTTCTATCGGAAGGACTTTTGTGCCTGTCCGAAGTTGCACTGTGAGCATTATTAGTCAGACAAATTATGGACAGTCACCACATGCTAAGTAGACCAGGTGGGCAGATAAGATAGCTTCTTCTTGAAAATAGTGCATGAGACAACTGGATTTTTATTGACAATCTGATAGCAAAGTGAAGAGTTCAATTTCCAGAGACTTTTTTCAGTGAGATTGGAACTCACAACCTTTGGGATGCTCCTTTTTTGTCACCAGGCCACTGCATCAACATAGCCTGCACTCTTTAATGTTCACGAGATTGCACACCTTCACCTAACAACCCCTGACTAATTGCTTTTTCCAAAAAGACATCTCACTCCTTGATGCAGTTTTCATTGGATTCAACACCATTGAGGGTCTAATTTAGAGCCACACATCTCCTCATACACGTACACATATCGGTAGTGGAGAAAAAAAGAAGGAAACACCTGGGTAAATGAGGGACACTAAGCAACAGCTCCAATAGAGGTGTGGCCAATGTGTTAATTAAGTCTAAACATCCCAGCATGCTTCGGTTCATGTATAAAAATGTTGCAAAGGCCTGGCTGCCTAAAATTAATGCTAGTATGGCTATAAGTGGAGACCACCCCCCCTGCCCCCCACAAATGCTTCCATTAACAGAGCATGTGTGGTCACCCAATGGTTTGATGAGCATGACACTAAGGTTATCCATTTGTCAAGGCCTTCTCAGTCACCAGATCTGAACCCAATCGAGTATTCATGGGGTATTCCGCAGCAACACATGAGACAGCGTTTTCTACCATCATCAAACAGGTGTGAGTTGATTGACTTTCTTGGTGAAGAATGGTGCCGCATCTCTCCTGCAGAATTCCAGACGCTGGTGGACTGACTATGCCACAGCGCGTCCAGGTTGTACTGGCCGCAAGTGGTGACCCAACGTCCGAGGAAGTGACTTTACATTGGTGTTTCCATTGTTTTTTGTCCACTACCTGTACATCATGCATTCCCCATATTCTTTTAAACAGTATTTCGAGCATCCATGACAAGTTATGAAAGTTTTTATGGCTCAGAACCAACCGTGGACAGGTTTCCATCTCTGTTACAGCACATACATATACGGTAATTGTTGAATCTCATTGGATTCTCCATTCGCTGAGAGTCAAATCTTGGCTGATTGAAGTCCCTGGATGGATGCACTCGAATTGGCAAGGATGTTTGGGATCCAACGATTTAATCCCAATCGGCATAAATTTGTACCAATTAGCAATACAACTGTGAATGGCTTACAAAAAACATTTTTGTTCAGTATATCCTTACAATTCCCCTTATCTTACACAGAGACATCAACACAGACACTTGAATGAACAAGAGAACCTTTCTGAAGCTGATAGATACTGCATCTTTAAGGAAATACATTTTGTATGTGCCCAAGGCCTTACACGCTCCATTTGCAGAAGGAAGAAACTTTGATTCAACTGCAGATGTCCTTTTCACGACATAATCTCATCAGTGAATACATTTTGCAATGAGAAAATACAAAAATGGATGTGCGGTTTACCTGTTGCAAAGGATAATGAGAGATGTTGCATGGAATGATTACATATACTCTGGATCAACTAAATAACTAAACACCTCGCTCGGCATCTCTTCATGATCCTCAACAACTTATATTTGGTCCCTCTCAACCCTTTCCACTTCACAATCCCCAAAAGTGTTTGTCGCCCCCATTTATAGAGCAATCTGTCTCATTCCCTTCCCAAGGTCACAGATCCGTCTAGTTCCATATGCTCTTCGAGCAACCCAAACCTTGTTATACTTCTGCAAATACAGGCTTGCTTCTCATTGCGATTGCAATTTGCTCACCTCGTCTCTCAGTTGTGACACCCTTCCTGATTTTCTCCTCGTGCTGTTTTTCTCTGTCCATCTGCTGGTGCCTTGACTTCTCAATCTCCATTATCCAGATTTTCCATGAGCTTTGAAATAGTAACACAGAAAATGATGTGGATTTAAAGCCATTGATAGACATTATGTATCAACAAAGCAATGTTATTGAGCAAATAAATAAGTACTGAAAGTTAAACTCTGTACAGTAGATTCAAATTGATGTCATCCAAAGCTCTAACTTCTCTCCACTCTATTCTCAAAGGAGGTGAGTCACATTTGAACAATTTGGTGAAGACATCTGGGAGGTTCAACCACTGTTTGTTTGTGCAATTGTAATATTCTCAAAACAGGAAAAGAAAGACACAATGAAAATCTGCCAAACATTTCCAGTACTTGTTCAACTGGGGAAAGATCAGAACAACTGGTAGCATTTGGTCATTTCCCTATCCTAGCAATACCTTCACGAAGTTTTAAACATGTGTTAAGGCTTTGCATTGTGAGAGTATCGAATATTTAATCAAAGGAAGAGCACCACTCCGAGTCGTGTGTCTTCAATGTACCATGAAACGGCAGGTGATCTGGATTTATAAATGATCGCTACTATGATTCATGGTCCCAGTGCAGAATGTCATTTTCTGACATTGTATGTATTGTCTTTTACACTGCGAACATGATGCACACATTTGGCTATCGCTCATACTTCAAGACAAAAGCAGAATTGGCTGCTCAGAATCCACAATATGTAATTCATTTTCCCAAAGTAGTATTTTGATTGTTGGACCAGACAGCAGAGATGCTGACATAAAATATTGGTTAAACTCGTATTTTGCTGATTTTGGAAAGTCTGTGCACGAGACAGAAAAAAAAAACATACCAACCTCCATGTGCGTCAAAGGGTATCAAAGCACGCACACCTCGAGGACTCAATAGCTTAGTGGGCCACCAATGCATTCGTGATGAAGTCCTTCGGTTCATATCCTGGGTTCAGTCAGGATTTTTTTCACAGCAGATGCACACAGTAATTAATTCCTGTTTATTACAATATATATGTATATATATATATATGTATATATATATATATATATATATATATATATATATATATATATATATTTGCACACAGCAGGTATATACATATACGATTGTGGGGGTAGATGGAAGAATCCAAAAGGAAATATCGCATTGTGTAGAGTTGCTTGGTCCGTGGACATGTAGGAGGCATATCGATGTAGTAAGTAGGGAACCTGTGAGCTTAAGTGTTACGTCTCACCACACGAGGGGTGGCGCGGTGTTAATTACCCTCGGGAGTAAGAATAAGTTCCCCAGTGTGTGATTTTCCTCTGTGATTTTTTTTCCCAATGGTTTATATTGCAAGATCGGCAATAAAGGTGGGGAACGCGTCCCTGAAACCACAACAAATGGGAAGAAAGCCCCACTTTTAAAAGTTGACAACAAGCGAAGTCACGTTCCTGAGGGACGATCGATGAGCATGTCGTCATATGCTAGCAGAGCAGGAGAATCCCCACCTTCCTGGGTTTTGGTGTGTGCAGGCCACGCCCAGGAGGCGGAGGATATACCTCGGCATGATCGAAGTTGAAGGGAGTGCACGTGAGATCAGAGTGGAGTTCAAGTTTGGGTTGCACACTTTGGGAGAGCCGTGATCAGAGTGGAGGCATGAGGGGAATTATTTGGAGAGGCGAGAGCATGGGGAGAGGACACACTGAGGAGGATGACACAGCCATTTAATTCATGCTAAGGCGATTTGGCTCAAGTGGTGATATAAGACGCTGGTATTTTGCATTTGCTTGGGAATATGAGGATGATCAGCATCCACGAAGCAGGTACACTGGGGCTTTGAGTCTTCAGTGAAGTGCTGCTGACGGATCACCTGGCGTGCATTCGTTACACTACGAGAGAAGCGCCTCAATTCCAGTTCCACAAGGATCAACTCTGGGTGAAGGTAAGTAAAGGGATAGATTAAAAGGAAGGTTTTTCTTTTTCATTTTGTTTCGCCTTTGCCGTATTTGAATCTGTGGGGGAGGCACCTCGACTGTACGATTTATTTCCTTCATTAACCTCCGCCATCGAAGATGGACGGAGGTTACTGTTTCCCCCCTGTCTGTTTGTTTGTTTGTGAACAGTATTACGGAAAAACTCCTCGACGGATTTCGACGAAACTCGGTGGGAGGATGAGGTATGGTCCAAGGATCATGCCATTAGATTTTGGACTTGGTCAAAAAAAAAAAACTTTTTTTCAAAAAAATTTCGATTTTATTTGAAAAATGATTGATTTTTTTTTTGCATTTCTACATGTTTTCAGTGATTTCCAACCACAAAAAAAATTGTTAGAGAAAAAAAACAAACAAATTTTGCAACTTTTTTTTTCAAAAAAATTTCGATTTTATTCTTTTGGCATTTCTATATGCGCGTCGATCTAGTTTAGTTTATTCAATCGTGGTTCAGTAGAGTCTGATCCGTTTGACCGACAATGAATCGGATATCAGGTTCACTTAAGTGACCCAGCAGTATTGGCGGCGGAGGTTTTGCACTCTACCAAGTGCTCCCCCTCTAGTTATTATTGTCATTACCTTCTGAATTATTATCCATTGAAAATATTCATTTGTTTTCATTAGATGTATTCCTTTTAAGACACTGTAGCCTTGTACTATCCTGGTGCAGCACCCCTGTGCTGTGCTCCTCCCCATGCTCCTCCTGGGTGGATCTTCTCTCTGCCATTACACCCTGTTAAAGTACGCACATTAATCTCCGAGTCTCACTTGTAGTCTTCAAGGGAGAAGGTTTGCCATCTGTCCAGGTTGGGTTTAAACCCCCACACCCGAATATATATATATATATATATATATATATATATATAATATATATATATATTGATGACACGTTCATGACGTATGATTTTACGTCAGTTTATATTTCTGCATGAGCGATATTCATCGTTCATGCATGCGATAAGATAGGCGTTAACCCAACAGATACTCATCTATTCCCTTTCCATCAAGACACATTGGCATGGAAATACAAAATTTATTTACATATTTTATTTTGGTTATTTTTCACATTGGACTTTCAGGATATTTGAGTCATTAAACACACCACAAGCTTTTCCTGAACACTTCATTCTGACGGTCAAACATGGCAGTGGTCTCGGATCATTTACCTCAGGACCTACCTTTTCCCATTGATGTTCGACACCCACCTTCTTTCATCGACTTTTGACATCCACCTTTTTTCTATCGGCGATCGACACCCCATTCGGCAGCTCTATGGATGATAACTGGCTCTTCTTTGTGTCGGGCTCAGGCACAAATCAGGCAATGAGTATAAAAACATTTTAAAGGCCTTGAATATCCATTGGAGCACAGAAAGACAATCATTAGTAAGTGGAAGACATATGGTACCACCAAGACCCTGCCTAGATCAGGTTGTCCCTCCAAAGTGGATGACCAAGCAAGGAGGAGACTGATCAGAGAGACCACAAAGAAGCCAATGGCAACTTTGAAAGAGCTACAGGCCTTCATGGCACCGACCGGTAACTTGATACCTATGAATTTCTATATACATTGCAATGCTTATAAACACCCGGAGCCACCAATGTCCGTGGCCTATTTAATTTCCGCACATGCGATAATCTCTAGAATCTCTTAACTTGAGCAGAATTTCAAAATTTAAACTGCAGAATTGACCTCAGCAGCAGTTACAGTTGTTACAAAAAGTGTTTGTTTGTCCAATTCGGACATTTTTGACATTCCAGGCATCTACGGGTGGTGTTTATTATAACCAATCCTCAATTACTTGCCAAGCCAGCACGGTCATATGAAACACCATATGAAGATGACAGGAGATGCTCGGAGTGTCAAACAATGTCTGAATTGGACAAATGAACGCTTACTTTTTGCATTGGGAACTGCTGCTGAGGTCAATTCCGCAGTTTAAATTTTGAAATTTGGCTCAGGTTAAGAGATTATCGAGCTTATCGCATTTGAGCTGTAATACTTAAAAAACGTCCAGAGTGTTGAATTCGCACATTATTTGATACTGCGGATGTGTCCAGACATGTCCGGATGGTGGTTATCTTCAGATGTGTCTGGATGGTGGTTGTCTCTGGACGTGTCTGGACAGTGGTCGTCTCTGGACATGTTTGGGAAATGTTTGTAGTATGGCCGGAGGAAAATGGATTTCAGAAAATATTCTGTTTCCATCTTCACGGTTATTCTATGCAGAATCATTTTGATGACAGTATGAATCAAAATTAACACTCCACTGCACATCTGCCTGCCTTCCCCTCACCTCACATTTACCTCCTCCCAAACCCCCACACTTCATCCCCATAAAACTCTTTAGACATTTTTAAGCATTGCAGATGAAATGCGATAAGCTCTAGAATCTTTGAACTTGAATCGAATTTTAAACTGTGGAATTGAACTAAGCAGCAGTTCCCACTGCTAAAAAAAAGTGTTCATGTGTCCAATTCACACATTGTTTGATACTGTGAATGTCTCCGGTTATCTCCAGTCATCTCCAGATGGTGTTTCGTATGATGCAGCAAGCTGTTCCTAATCAACAGTTTTGTTGGAGTGCTTTATTGAGTGCTTTATAGTGGTGAGCAGAATTGATTCCAAAGTACTCAATTCCAACCGTGGAATTGAGTATCGATGGAAAAAAGTACAGTGGAAAAAAGGAATCGATTATAAGTGAATAGGAATCCACGTCGATTCCAAGTAATTCCTAATTCATGGAAAGAAGCGTTTTTTTTTTCAGAGACATTTTTTGTCCCTGTTGGGCATGTTCCAGTTACACATGACCTGGTTATGTATTAATTGAAAAGGAACATGCACACGGGGCGATCCATTTGCAATGCAGCAGCAAACGCAAGTCACTTGCAAATTAATTTACATGAATAGCAAGGCATTTAGAGTTGGATGGTGAAGGATGCTGATTGCTTTATTGATGGAAGTGTAGGCAATATATCAACTGATAAAGTTTTGACAACATGTCGTTCAAAAGGCCCAGTAGTGTAGTTTGGAACTATTTTGGGAAGGTGAAAGAAAACAGTCTGAAAGTTTCATGATCACTTTGTTCAATAGACGTTGTTCATCACTGTAATACATCCAATATACTAAAACGTTTGAAAAACAAACACCAGAGAGAGTACCCATTAGTGATGATTGCAACTGCAGATTCAAAGAAACCATCTGCAACAGAACCAAATTAGCTTTTGCAATCGACTATTGAAAGCGCTTTCCCCCCGGTAATTCCTCACTATGCTGCCTTCCCTTCCCCTCCAATCACATTACCTTCACTTTCCCTCGCATCACATTGCCTTCATTTTCCCTGCCACCATGTTGCCTTCATTTTCCCTCCCACCATGTTGCCTTCACTTGCCTTCCCATCGCATCCTCTCCACATGTCCTACCACAATATCAAAAACCATCAATGGTCACAATAAATGTGACATGAACTCAAACACCATATCTTCAACTTTCTTGGCAAACTGCATCAGCCCACGTCATCAGCCCAGTCCAGATGGCATCAGCCCACGTGTCCTAAAAACGTGCTCCTCTGCTCTTGCTCAAACTCTCTTTGTTCTATTCCCCCTCTCATTTGCTCAATGTCATCTGCCATCTGCATGGAAATCAGCAAACATCACTGCCCTGCATAAAAAAGGTGCAAAAACAGATCCTTGCAACGACAGACCAATCAGCCTTCTCCCAATCATCAGCAAGGTTATGGAATCCATCATCGCTTCAGACATTAAATCCTTCCTCTTCTCCAATGGCTTGATTTCTGATCATCAATTTGGTTTTCAGACCTGGTCAGATGACCCTGGACAATTATTGTTAGGGTTCGCCACCATTTGCTTGAGCACCAGCGTCCAGAGCAGTCATGCTTTACACCAAAGAGGTCAATGATTGACCGTATCCTTGCTCTTCGAGTCCTCACCGAATGCAGACGATAGTTTCGGCAGGGGCTGCTTGCAGCCTATGTTGATTCAGGGGCTGCTTGCAGCCTATGTTGATTCAGGGGCTGCTTGCAGCCTATGTAAAGCGTTCGATTCAGTGAATCGGGATGCCCTCTGGAGGATTCTTGGTCTTCGTGGGGTGCCATCAAAACTGATCAATCTGATGTCTGAAATCTACTCTCGTAAGAAGAGTGCTGTGAGATGTGGTGGTACCATCTCTGACTTATTTCCAGTTGTTACTGGAGTTTGTCAGGGGTGTGTACTGGCCCCCACACTTTTCAGCACTTGTATGGACTGGATTCTAGGGAGGATTTCGGAGAGATCAAGCTGCGGTGCATCGTTTGGGAATGTCAAGATCTTGGATCTTGATTTCGCAGATGATGCAGTCATCTTTGTGGAGACTTTAGATATCCTTTTGGGGGCCATCGGGGTGCTAAATGAGGAGTCGGAGCCGCTGGGATTACTGGTTTCTTGGGTCAAAACTAAGATCCAGGCTTTCAATGACATCTTGGATGCTGCTGTCCTGTCTGTTTGTGGTGAGGATGTTGAGGTCGTGGAGAGATTCACTTACCTTGGCAGTGATATTATTGTCTCTGCTGGCTGTGAGTCAGAGGTCAATAGACATCTGGGTTGGGCCTGGGGAGTCATGGATTCACTGGATCGTGGGGTGTGGCGCTGCCGGTACCTGTGTGGGAGGACCAAAGTCCTGAGCTCTCTGGATGCGAGACTTGGACTCTGACCAAGGATCTGAGACGGAGACTTAATTCCTTTGGTACCAGGTCTCTTTGGAGAATTCTTGGCTATCGCTGGTCAGATTTTGTGTCCAAAGAGGGGTAGCTGAGAGAGACTCGGATGAGATTTGTTATCTGCATAGTCCGTGAGAATCAGCTGCGGCTGTATGGACACGTGGGTCGTTTTCCTAATGCTGATCCTGCTCACCAGATTATCTCAGCGAGGGAGTCTCATGAGTGGAGGAGGCAAATGGGCCGACCATGTGCCTCGTGGTTGTAGCAGGTTGACCGGCATCTCAAGGAGATGGGGATGGGCCTGGCATCTGCCTGGGGGATGGCCAGACGGAGGCCCCTGGAGTACCAGTGGAAATTGGACGCAGCGACGCACTGTTCTGGCACACGCTCCCATACCTGACCTGAATTTGGTTTCAGACCAGGTCAGATGACCCTAGACATGCTGCTTCTGCTCTCCTAACAAAGGATGGAGGTACTCAATGCCAGACAGGAAATCAGAGCCATATCCCAAGACATATCGCATGTTTTGACATGGTCTGACACCCTGCCTTGCTCACCAAATTCTCTTCCTATGGTATCCAAGGCCATCTCCACTCATGGCTCGCAGACTTCCCCTCCTGTTGCAGGCAGCATGTGGCCCTAAATGGAGTTCTCTCATCCCCTCTTCCTGTCCAGGCTGGAGTTCCTCAAGGCAGCGTTATGTGTCCTGTTCTTTTTCTGGTTTTCATCAATGATCTCTCGGACTCTCTGAAAAATCCTCTATTTCTCTTTGCTGATGACTCCACCCTCTGCCGTACCATGTGCCATCCCTCAGATGAGGAAGCAGCAGCTTCTTCACTCTCTGCAGATCTGGGTAAAATCACAAACTGGTCCAACACATGGAACATGTCTTTCAATCCTGACAAATCTCACTCCCTCACTATGTCTCTCCAAAAGGACCGTTTGGAACTCACCCCTCCCCCCCATCCACTTTCTCAACAATCCTCTGGAAGAATTCCTTTCATTCAAGCTTCTGGGTCTCACTATCTGTCATGATCTTTCCTGGGAAAGCCACATTTCCAACCTGGCCTCCATAGTCAGTCGCTGGCTCGGCATCCTCTCTCGTACAAAATCCTTCTTCGGCCCACCTGAGCTCCTGACCACATACAAAGCTTTCGTCTGCAGCCTGATGGAGTACTGCTCTCCCCTTTGGGGTGCTGCTCCTGCCTCTCACCTTTCTCAGCTTCATGCTGTGGAAACCAAGGCATTTAGGATCACTGGTATCTCCCACAATGAGGCTGAGTCTTTGGGCCTCTTACTCTCACACCACAGGCAGGTCGGTGGTCTTTCTGTCTTCTACTGTCTCCTCTCCGTTCTTTCCCCCACTGCTCTGTCTGCGTTATGTCCCTCCCCAAATTTCCGCAGGGTGCACAAGGTCCTTCTGGTAAAACTACCAAAATCACGAATCACTGCTCACCTTCACTCTTTTATTCCTCTTTTTTCCCACCCTTTGGAATAAACTCCCACACTCTCTTCAATCCCATTCTTCCCTCCAGGCCTTCAGAACATCCGTTCACCATGACCTCTTCTCTTCCCACATCCAAAGCCTCGACCTTTTCTTCCCCCGTTAATGCACCCCAACCCATCTTCTTCAAATTTCCTGCTTTCCTTCCTGAAAGGCCCTGTGGTGTCCATCTTGTATACCCCATGTTCCCCGCCACATCCCACTTCCTTCCACAGATATCCTAATGTCTCTGTTCCCCACTATTTTATCCTTCCCTCTCCCGCCCCTCTTGTCTCATGCCCCCCCCCCAGCTGTTTGTTGTGCGTTAGCTCTCATACGAGCCTCGACAATTTATACAAACCCCCCCCCCAAAAAAAAAAAAAAAAAACCATATCCATCAATCTTCGTCAAACCTTGCAGAAGATTGCTTCTTACCTTGTCCACCCTTCCCACATCATTCAACTAAACCATACACCATCTTCCCAAGCACTTCACAGGGGACCTCCACCAATATATATCGTGGCCTCCAAAAGTATTCACCCCCTACCAATAATGCCACATTTTGATGAATTACAATTTATGTACAAACAATTTTTCCATGAACTTTTTCATTCATAACTGAAGAGATCAAACTAAACAACCTCTGAAGACACAGTATCAAACATAGCAAACTAAATAAAGAATCAAACAATCCTCTCTGAAGAGAGGATGTTACATGTCACAAATACTTGCAAGAAACATACAAATCAAAATTAACTGGTTGCAAAAGTATTCATTCCCTGAGATCAGTCCTTGGTGGAAGCACCTTGTGCAGAAATGATTACTATGAGTCTTTTGGGTAGATATCTATGAGCTTAGCACAATGACAAGGTGAAATCTTTACTGATTCTTCATGTGAAATTTGAGCTATTTCTGCCAAGTTTGATAGGGTTCGTCGATGGACTGCAATCTTAAGTCTCGCTGTAAATATTCAATCGGGTTAATGTCTGGGCTGCTCAAAAACATTTATTCGCATTTTATCTGCATTTTTTAGCTGTTTATTTTGGAGTAGTTTGTGAAGACTATATATTAAATTTGATTTGAAAGCATCATGAAATAAGCCCAGGTGGCAACAAAATGAAAACTTTTGAGGAGGGTGAATACTTTTGCAAGCTCCTGTACATTAAAATCAACGGTTTCCACACGGGTGTGACCCATGTGTTAATTAAGCAAATAATATCCCAGAATGTTTATGGTCATGTATAAAAATGCTGCACTGGTCTGGTTGCCTATAATTATGGCGCGTGTGGCTGCAAGAGAAGACCTCAGTGACTTTGAAAGAGGGATGATTGTTGGGGTGTATTTGGCAGAAGCTTCAGTGACAGATAGCTAAACTCGCTGATGTTTCACAAGTGATGTCAGCATGGAACTCTGAGGGAGAGACATCATCAGCAAAGGGCAACACTGGGGAGAAGCGCATACTCCAGAATCGTGATATCCATGCATTAATTTGAAGTGCAAGGCAAAGCAGGTGAGCAACTGCAGATCAATTCACTGTAAATTTCAACTTCGGGTGCAAGCAGTCAGTTTCATCAACAACGGTCACCCAGAACTCCACAGAGCAGGATACCATCGTCAGATTGCAGTGCACAAACCACTCACCATACCTGGCAATGCACGTTTTGCAAGTCCAGTGGTGCAAAGAACACAGGCAATGGACTACCGAGCAGTGGAGATGTGTAAATATGGTCAGATGAATCATCCTTCACCATGTTCTCAACAAACACAGTGCACGTGTGGTGCCAGCCTTATGAACTCTACAACCCTGAGTAGTTGGTTGTAACAGTGAATGGTTCCAGTGGTTCTGTAATGTGCGTGGTGTGCATTTTACCTGCATGGTTTATGTGCAGTTCATTCCCTTAGTAGGTAAGGTCAATGACAATCGCAACTTAATGGTAATGAGTGATCATTTTCACCCCGTGTTGCAGCATTTCTTTCCTGCTGTGAGCGGTGTCTTCCAGGATGACAATGCCCCCCCCCCCCGTATCCATTGAGCATGTGTGGTCACCCAATGGGTTGATGAGCATGACACTGATGTTATCCATATGTCAAGGCCTTCTCAGTCAGCAGATGTGAACCTAATCAAGCATTTATGGGATATTCTGCAACAACACCTGAGACAGCGTTTTCCACCTACATCAAACAGGTGAGAGTTGATTGACTTTCTCATGGAAGAATGGTTCTGTATCCCTCCTGCAGAATTCAAGATGCTGGTGGACTCTACGCTGTGGCACATACCGGCCGTACTGACTGCACGTCATGGTCCAACGCCCTATTAAGTGACTTTACATCAGTGTTTCCATTTTTTGTGCACGACCTGTATATAGGTACACACTACAAAGTGAGTACATCTGCTAAGTGCACTCAAAAACATTTATTCACATTTTATTTATTCACATTCACTACGATGTGAGTACTGTATGTGTAATGCATATGTAGTACAATGTGAGTGTCCATATCCACATCTGCTTCCATGTGGGCAGATATGACACAGGCCGTGCAACCTCTATCATGCATACAACATGCGTACATCTATTATGTTTGTCATTATGTAGTACAACATTAATTTGTCTATTATGGATGAAGTACAACATCAATACATCTTGAAGTATGTACAAAACGTGAGTACATCTTAAGGACGTATGTCTTAAGGATGTACAGCATTGTGAGTACATCTACTAAGTACAGATGAGAACATAGTTATTGCTGTGAAAGTGCTCTTGCCACATACATGAGGCAAACTACCTTACATCCTGGAATTACTGCTGTATCGATTTAGTAAATTCTTTAGTTTCAGCAAAGATTGTACGTCACTTCAAATTCGCACTCTATACCCAACCATTAGGTGAGTAAACAGCGAGTATAACGATAACACAGATATTCCATTCAAGTGCACATATGTCGACTCATCTCGAGAAATGGCCCAGGAAAGAATGTAATTTAAAGAGCTCTGTCAATGTTCCCTTCCCCCAAGGCCGCAGATCATCCCCTCTTCCAAAAAAAAAATTCTCAGCCGCATGGTTTTAATTGAGAACAAAGGAAGCCGGCGGATGGGTAGATCAAATGAATGAGGAATGGGATGCAGAAAACCCCCTGGGGCATCTTAAGAGGGGTGACAATGGTCTGGTACCTCACCTCAACCAGGAGGATCATCTCATGTTATGTTTTTATTTTTCCATCCATTTATCTTCATTTGACATTTGGTCTTGCATTGTCTCATTTGTCACGTGCTTGTATGTTATTTTTCCCCATCTTGTTGAACTAATTATGATATGCTCATGAAAAGAAATGTTCTCGAATTATAACGCAAACTTGACATCTGTTCTTCCGACTTAAAAGAGGAAGTTATTGTATAAAATGGCGAAGATTTGCGAGGCTTATTGCACTTAATTATTAAACATTGGTATTAGTTATCTATTAACTTAAAGGAGATGTTGATGATTGTGAGATTAATGACCTTAGAAATAAGACTTAAGAAATGTTTTTGATCAGACAATTACTAATTTTTATTTTTCAATAATCCTGACTGTGTGTGACGTAAGCCAAACACATATTCACCATCTCAAGCTCCCACTCATTTTACCGACTCCTGACACCCCCCCCCCCCCCGTGAGCCTTCTCACACAGCCTCCTCTTTGTCCACTTTAATAAAACTGACGTGCTGCGACCCAGTGGAAATGGCACAAGAAGAAAGGAATTACATGATGCAGATCAGAGGGTCATTCACTTAATGAAACTATGTTTATATGTTACAATAAATGTGACCCACACATGTGGAAAGCCTTTCTGACAACGTTTTCATACATCTCGTGGTGAAACCAAATAACCCTGTGGCCGAACTTTCTCCGCATGGCAAAAATAAATGTGTTTTGATGTTTGAAGCGTAAAGCGCATCGAGTGTTCAGTGAAATTTTTAATCCAATATTCTGAATTTAACACTGGCTTTGTAACACACAAGGAAATTGTACTCTTTTAAGTAATAACCGATGACTAAAATATTGTTTTCTGATCTTGCAGGTGGGTCCAGCCTGTTGGTTCACATTTCCACACGTCTGGAGCCAATATCCAACTTTGTGGACTATTTCCTTTCCTTCTTGGTGTCCATCACCAGAGCCTCTCCCTTCTCTAGCTCGCCGTTCACATGTGGGCAGATATAGCACAGGCCATTCAACCGTCGTCATGCGTTAAATGAGACCAAAATCGGTGTTTGTGCCAATAAAATTCATCCTAAATTCGCCAATAAAATGAACTCCATTGCTCGCTTATCTGTCAGCAGCTCTTACAAGTGGGAAATTATTGGGGCAAAGTTCAACCAATATTCAAAATGAGCATCTCGTGCACACAAGCAACCTACAAACAACATGCTCCTTCGGGCAGGTGTCATGACATTTTTGTTCTCAGCAGGTGTTCCTGAAGTTTACCAAGAAATACCATGATGAAAATCAAGATTGCCATGCAATAATCCAGGACTCTGAAAACA
>NC_140964.1:96663609-96753609 GCF_056783735.1 Eptatretus burgeri | reverse complement strand
GTTCGCTTTTTGGTAAGATCATCCACAGATGTGATGAGGGTGACTACAAAGAGCACCACTTATGTCTGCATGTGGGATAGACATCCCATCGATGAACATCCCTGTCTCCACATTCAATGGCCAACAATCTGCAGCCTATATTGAAACAGCCTGACTTTCATGCACAATATTCACGATATTTTCCTTTAAATGTCTTGTCTTTTCTTTAATTTGTGATCCTTTGCCTTTGTTTACTCTTTGTCTGGAGATTTCCACGGAGTTGATCTACTGTGGGGTACATCGTTAGAGAGATTGGATCTGATTATCACAATGCATTTGTGATGGATGAGCTCACCTTCTCCAGGTAAAGTTAAGCTGACTATCCTGTTTGTTGTGTGCTCCTTAAGTATTCCAATATATATTTTCCATAAAATGAAACTGTTGGGTTGCTATCTTGTCTAAATTATAACTTTGAGTCTTTGGTTTGATTGCCTTGCCTCATTAGTCTTTTATTGTCTATAAATCACTGCATCATCCTAATGAGACTGTACAAGCTTCAAACTGGATGTCTGATAAGGTAAGACAGGTAACGTCATTCTATCTCAATATAGTGCATGCAATACCTCATGGATTTTTGGAGAAAGTGACAAATTTAATAGTACTGTATATATAATAGACTTTCTCATGAAACGAGGGAGGCTTCGTGGAAGCTATAATAGTGCAAAGGCAGAACAATGTATTTGCAGCAAATTTATGCTGTGAGCAACTGACTACAAGTGGTTAAATTTGGATGCTAAGAGTCAAGTTCAAACGGGGTGAAGGCCTTAGGCAAATGAGGTACCTCAACAGATCATATCACAATAAAATGTCAAGATACACTGCAGTTATCAAATAAATTATTGCCTTTGAGAAGTAAACATTGCACTGAACTAATTACATGAACTTAGTAGAGTAATAAAAAAACATTAGCCAAACAAAAGTAAATAAATAATCGAAGCAAAAGATTGTGATTGATTATTAGACACGCATCAGCGTGTTGCGGAGCAGTTTTACATGACATTTAATCTGTAAAAATCTTCGCTTTTCACTCCTGAATGAGATCTTGTAAAAATAAAAGTGTTTTAAACCATCACAATATAAACTAGAGGGGAGCACTCGGGAGAGTGCAAAACCTCCGCCGCCAATACTGCTGGGTCACTCAAGTGAACCTTATATCTTATTCATTAAATATGATGTCAACAGTGCTGAGAGTTATAGTTCTTTTCTCCATTTTTTTTTTGGGGGGGGGGGGTTGGAAATCACTTAAAACATGTAGAAATGCAAAAAAAAGAAATCGAAATTTATTTGATAAAAACTTGCAAAAAATTTTTTTCTCTAACAATTTTTTTTTTGGGGGGCGGGGGGGTTGGAAATCACTTAAAACATGTGGAAATGCAAAAAATAAAATTCAAATATTTTTTCAAAATGGCCGCCATAGCGGCCATATTGGATTTTGGACCACGTCCAAAATCTAATGGCATGATCCTTGGACCATACCTAACCCCCCCCCCACCAAGTTTCGTCGAAATCCATCGAGAAGTTTTCCGTAATACTGTTCACAAACAAACAAACAAACAAACAGAAATGGGTGAAAACAGTAACCTCCGATCTTCGATGGCAGAGGTGAACAAGAAAAAGACCAATCAGTAATTGCAGACCCTTGCCCAGACTTGTTTTGTGTGGTGTCTGTGTGCTGGTGTGTTATGTAATTAATCAGAGACAAAATTAGAACGGCCACTTTATAACTGCTGGCAGTGATGACCGGGTACCAAGACGTCCGGCTTTGGTCGAACACTTGACCCTGACCCATTACGTTCATTATTTTTAATTGAATTCAGAATGGGATTCAACGGTGAACTCAATGGTGAAGAATCACTGAAAAAAATCCTGCATTCAAACAAAAAGATAGCTGGGGTGAGACCATAACCTCCATCTAGCTTCGGTGGGTGAAGGTAACAACAAAACAACAGCTTCTACTCTCAGAATCGACAGCACTGAAAATATAGAATGGAACAACAAACCAACCACCCAACCTTTCAACATCTACCACTCAACAGTAAAACATGCAAAAAATTAACGTGCGCAAAAATAAAAAATAAAAATACACAAAATTCACACAGAAACAAAATACAGATACACACACCAGAAAATAACACAACCAAACATGCAACTAACCTCATAGCATACACTGCTCAAATAAACAACATCCATACACACATCTCTCCATCATGTCTTCTACGCTCAGTCACTATGCCTTTTAGGGCTGAAAGAACCACCACCCAATCAACCTCAACCTACACCGTTCGACCTTTTTCCATAGAAACTTCCTCCAAATCCAAAGTGAGCCTTTCAAGGCAGCCTGTGTCACTCTATCAAACATCCTCCTTCTTTCCATTTCACACACTCCGAGTTGGGAAAGAAATGCATTAAAGAAATTGCCAATATACCCTAAACACCCGACCTCAAATGACTCACAAGAAACTCACCAATGCTTCTCCTGACACTCGTCTTCCAGCTCACCATACTTTCATCTCTTCCTCTCTGCACCTCCTCCATTATATTCTCTTCCCAAGGTCCTGATAATTCCCTTAAGATGACATGCCTTATTGTATCTAACCAGATGGCAATGTCAGGCTGCATCCTTGTCATGCAGATGTACTCCAGGAATACCAACTATGGCTTTATGTGTGCCACCACCTGCCAATAACATGCATTTGGCAGACCTCTTGCCTTCCACCTCCTCTTTCCACCTCTTACCACCTAGCCCTCTTTCACAAACAACACCACTCTCCCATTAGACTCCTCCTCCTTCTCTACTCCTCTTTCTCTTGATCTCATCACCTCTTGTTGCACCATCTCCACTACTACTGCCAACACTTGATCCATATCTTCCTCCTGCCAGTGCGAATGAGCATGCACCCTCCTCTACTCCTGCAACAACACCCACACCCTTAAGTTTGCTGAGGTTGACATCATACATTGTCCGCAACAGGAAATTCAACATTATTGGCTTCATCCATGAAATCTCTTGTCACTTCAACGTCTTCACACCACACCCTCCCACCGAGTCCAAGCACCTTGCTATACCTGGCCGACTACTTTCACATATCTCCTCTCCTCCTCCTTTCTTCTCACCTCCCTCTCCACCACCTTCCTCCTTTCTCCACAGATCATGCTTCATCTTCCCCAAACCCTGCTTCCCGTGCTGTACCATTCCCATGACCTCCTCCTGTTGCAAACACTCCTCCACTTGCTCCACCTCTGCTCTTGCATTCCACCACCAACTTGCCATCCTCTCTGGGAGACTTCACCAATGGATCACTCGAATCTCACACCATCATGAACTCCCACACCCTCGTTTATTGATGCGGAGGGAAACCGGAGTTTTCCATCCTGACCATAAAAGCAATATTCATCAAACAGTGTGGCACTCCCAACCACCTCCTCACAACCCCACTCACCAAAACCTCCATCCTCTCCGCATGTCCTTCAGCAATATCACAAACCATCAATGGTCACAATACGCGTGACATCAATGCAAACTTGAAGTGCCCTATCTTCAACTTTCCAGGCAAACCACATCCATCAATCCTCAAACCTCTCAGAAGATTTCTTCTTAGCTCGTCCACTCATCCCACATCATTCAACTACACCGTATACCATCTTCACAAGCTCTTCATGGGGAACCTCCACCAATATATACAGTGGCCTGCAAAGTATTCACCGCCGACCAGTAATGACACATTTTGATGAATTACAATTTATGTACAAACAATTTTTCCATGAACTTTTTTGATTCATAACTGAAGACATCAAACTAAATACCATGATATATGAAGGAGGTTACATGTCAGGAACCCCTGCACAAATCAAAATTCACTGGTTGCAAAAGTATTCAACCAGTTAAGACAGTACTTGGAAGAAACAGCTTTTGTAGCAATGACTGCTACGAGCCATTTTGGGAAGGTTGCCACCAGCTTTGCACCATGACATGGAGAAATCTTTGCCTGTTTTTTTCACGTGAAAATTGCCAAGTTTGATGGGGATCGTCCATGGACTGCAATCTTCAAGTTTTGCCATAAATATTCTGTTGGGTTCAAGTCAGGGCATGGACTGGGCCACTCAAGAACAATGATTTTCTTCTTATTCAGCTACTCCAGTGTGGCTTTAGCTTTGTGCTTCAGATCATTGTCCTGCTGAAATGAGAATCTCCTACCCAGTTTCACATTCATGGCTGACTGACACACACACACACACACACACACACACACACACACACACACACACACACACACACACACACACACACACACACACACACACACACACACACACACACACACACACACACACACACACACACACACAATTGAGGAGCTGGAGAAAAACACCAATCCACACTCCACACTGCCTCTGCCTCTGCAGTGTTTCCCTGTATAAATCTCTCTAACTCTGCTTGCAGGGGTGTAAATATGACTTTCTACAGCAATCTTTGGCATGCAATGGTGACTTTCATTTTATTAACAGCTGTGAAAGAACAGACAATTCACTCGAAAGCACAGCCTACCAAAGCAGCTGGACACGAGAATGTTTCGGCCACGACATATACTGGGCATGAGATGTTCCACTTCACAGTGTTTGACGAGACAACTTTTACTTTTCAGGTCCCTTGGGGAATTTGAACACTGCAGTTATGAAAACGCTTCTTTAATTTGGTAGTATCGGCACTCTGGGCGACGTGCCGAGGCCCGTGCTCACGACGCGTAGGGCCCCTCTGGGCCTAGCCGTCTTGCCACGCGCTTCATGCTCCAAAGTCTGCAACTCAATAGCGATGGAGAAATAGCCCTTGAAAACACACTCGAGTATAAAAGTACATTTTGGTGTGGCATTGCAGTCTTATCGAACACATTAACGCTCAATTGCATCACGAGTTCAGTCGGCCGAGCCAAATTTACAGAAAAATTCGAGCCAAGGCGGCCAATGAGTCACAGCATCTGTTAGAATCGAAATGCTTTCCTCTTTGCCAAATTGATAAATGAGTCTCATTCCTGACTGCTACATAGGTGTATGTGTGTGTATACTTGCATGTGTGTCTGTGTGTAGAAATATATATACACACACACACACACACACACATACATACACACACACACACACACACACACACACACACACACACACACACACACACACACACACACACACACGTAAACCTAACAGAGAGGTTAGGTTTTGGTTTACCCGTGTGTATATCTCGGTACCAGAGCTGAAGGCTATGAAAAGTCTCGGATACAGGACCGATTTGATCTTTGCACCAGCAGAAAAAGACAGGGCAGTGGCAGTAATGGAGAACTAATCATACCATGGTGGAGCCATATCACTACTGGAGGATGGTAAAACATCAAAAATTACCTGATGACCCAACTCCAAAGCAACAACAGTTTTTGAACAAACGATTGTCCATGCTAAAACGAGCAGGCAGGTCGGGCGACCAGGATGACAATTGGCTTTACTGCGGCAATGGTTCAGCACCCAGACTGGATGGTCTTCCCAAGATCCACAAAGACAATGTCACTCGAAGAACCATCGTGTCCTTTGTCAATGCACCATCTTACCGATTGTCAGGCTTCCTTGCACGTATCATTGGCAAACTTGAAGGAAAGACTGATAAAAAGGTTAAGAATCGTGGTGAATTTGTCCAAAGGATAAGAGAGGTTAGAATCAAAGATGATGAGACGATGGTATTTTTCGAGTTGTTTCGCTTTTCACCAATATCCCAGTCGGTCTTGCGGTGAGCGTCACACTCGACTGGTTGAAACATTCAAACAATTGGAAAATGGTTTGTAAAAACAGCCAACTTACACCTGAGGATATTGTGAGCTTGCTGGAGATGTGTCTGAACAGCACGACCTTCATCTATGATGGTGCACACTACCGACAAATATTTGGCACAGCTTTCGGTTCACCGGTCTCTGCTGTTGTAGTTAATTTGGTGATGGAGAAACTCGAACACAGGATAATTGAGAGTCATGAGAATTGGCTCCCACGATACTGGAACAGATATGTAGATGACACCTTCACCATTGTGCAGAGAGACATGGTAGACCACCGACTGGGACAACTTGGCTGGGCATTCCCCAGCATTAACTTCACAATCGAAACTTCAAAATAAAGCAAATTGGCCTTTTTGGATGTGGAGGTTCACCGTAAACCTGACGGCTCCCTGAAGACATCTGTTTACAGGAAACCAACTCACACAAGCAGATTACTGGATTTTAAGTCCTGGAATCCAATCTCACACAAACACAGTGCAGCACAGACCTTTGCAGTTCGGGCATGGACGCTGTCATCTTTCAAAGCCGAGGAAATTAAAGAAATCAGATTCATTTGAGGAGTCCTTCTTAAAAATGGGTACAACACGGGGATACTCCCCACCTTGGAAGAACCAAAAAGAACAGAGCGGAAGGAGCCAGATACACTTGGGCACTGTGTACTGCCATACTACCCGGGCCTTTCTGAAAGGATTGGCAGGATAGTATGTGGTGCACGGATTGGCGTAGCTCACAAGCCGCTACACACCATCCATGATGTCATTTCAAAACTAAAGGATCCAATACCAACTGGTCATAAATCTGTAGTAGTTTACCATTCATCATGCAATGACTGTGACCAATTATACATTGGTTAAGCTGGAAGAAATTTTAAACAACGCCTAGATGAACATGATAGAGCAATTGGACTTGGAAAGGTGACCCAGTCAGCCATATGATTATATTGCCTGCAATCTGGCCATAAATTTGACTTTGATGGGACTGGTGTCCTAGACACAATGTCCAACAAACAACACAGGTTGATTTTTGAAGCATGGCACGTGAAGAGCCGGGAGGGTGGTCAAACTGGGGAGACGGTGAACAAACCCACACAATACACACTTCTGAAGCAAATGGCAAAAACTGGATGATGCAAGCAGCTGCATAAGGTGAGCAACAAACAACACTCAATCCCAAACACCACATCCACATGTGCACAACACCCAGCGAGAATCCCCAACACTCGCACAACCAACACCTCATCATGTCCAACCCAGACATGAAACCAGCCGTGGTGGTGCCCCGGAAACAAAAAAACAGCAAGCACACACACACACGTGCTCACCCACACGCATACAACACCAGATCATGTGTAAGGACAAACAAAAAAGAGCAGAGCACCCCTTCAATGGTGTGATTTGACGTTTGTTTTTGATTTTGCAAAATAATAATAATAATCATAAAAAATTCCTCCATTTGACCTCGATCACCTGCACGTGATCGGAAATGAGCGGTTGTATCAAAATAAAAACCGGACATGTGCCGAGGCTTGGGGTTGACTGTGCCTGATGAAGCCGGCTCCGAAGCTGGCGAAACGCTTCCTGAGACCTGAGACCTGAGACCTGAGTTTCCTGAGACCGGTCTGCTCTCGCTTTTTTGTTCAAATTAGCGGAGTCGATCTAGATTTTTATTTTTGGTTGGAAGCGCCTTCTTCTTTAAAAATGTATAACACAACCGCCCCAATATTATACAAGACAAGACGACCCATGAACCCATTGGGTTCCTGTTGTGAAAAATGTATAATCCCAACCGCTCCAATATTATACAAGACAAGACGACCCATGAACCCATTGGGTTCCTGTTGTGATAACGGTTGATGAAAAAAAAATCATTTCAAGAATAAAAATAGATAGCTCCAGCAAACTCTCCCGCTGAGGTTGTTACATTGATCAAATTCTCCCGAAGAGTACTTGACTGAATCGGGAATTAATTTTTAATAATTATTTCGTTGCCTGATTTGAACAAAACTTGATGCTGCACACCGCAGGAGAATGGTGAGTAAGGTGGTCCTAACATTTTTGCGCTATCGTGTACCGTTTTGGCTGTAATTTGGGAACATACATACAAGGTGAGAGTTTTAGTAATATATATATATATATATATATATATATATATATATATATATATATATATATATATATATATATATATATATATATATATATATATATACATATATATATATATATATATATACATATATATATATATATATATATATATATATATATATATATATATATATATATATATATATATATATATATATATATATATATATATATATATATAGAACAACTGATTCATTCTTCTTCTTCATCGAAATCTCTTCCTTTTCTTTGTGATAAGGCTTATTTCCCAAAACCTCCTCACTGCCTCCTATTTCACTTGGAGCCAAATTTTCCTCCATGCCTTCACTCAAAAATATTCTTCCTACCACCCCACCAATGATGGCTGTCATAGGTTATCCATTCGAGAATCCTGAGGTGCAAATTTTGAAAAGGCTGTGTGCATGCGACAAACATTTCACTTTCACATCCATTCATGGTGTCAAACCCCTCCATGTCTCTACCATCCCCCCTTCTGCTCCCTCAATATCCTGCTCCCTCTCAACTTCAACCTTATTCTGCCCCCTCTCAGCTCCCCCCCCCCCACACACACACACTCCCTGCTCCTCATCTTCCACCTCACAGCTTCACCGCTGCCTATCCTGGCTTTGCCCCCTCCCCAAAGCTCCCAGTTTCCCCTGCCTCACACACTCTCCTTCATCCTTTCCTCATCCATATGTCCAATGAGCAGCTCCTCTTCCCCTGGCCTAAGTGTGTGGACCTCAAACATATGAGGCCTCCATTCCAACCTGACAGATCTCTCGATCCAGGCCACTGCCGATAAACCGGATATCATCTGCTTTCCTGAATCCTTCCTCCCACAAGATGTCTCTGACTCCTTGGTGTCTCTCCCTGGCGATTGTTCCCTCAGTTTTGATCGACCTCAACCCCTTTTTAGTGGTGGAGTTGCACTTCCCATCAGGTCTCAATTTCTCAATCTCCATGTACTGCTCTTACACCTCCCAAACCGCAGGGGAACCTCTGATTGCGACTTCCCCTCCATTCTCACCTGTTTGTCTGTGTATTGTACCGTCCTCCCAACAGTGATGACTCCATCTCCATCTCTCTTTCAGACAACAGGGACCAAATTTTAATCACTCATCCCAATGGCAAATCAGATTTCTCCCAATGGCATATCTTCCCTCCTGGATATAGTGATGACCAACTTCCCCACCAATGTATCTTGATCGTCCTCTGCCCCAATGGGCTCATCTGATCATTTGCTTGTGAAGGTCAACATCTCTCTGGCCATTCTCAGAGAACTGCCTCTGTATTGGCGAGTCTGACAGTTCACTCAAGTAAACTGGTGGGGACTGCAAGCAGCCATGACACTTCAGGGCTGGGCTCCTATATCTACTGCTGCTAATATTAAGCCTGGAAATTCTTCCAAGGAAGCCTGCACTCTCTTCGGTACAGATTAATCTCATGTAGTCTTCAATTACCTTACCCATGATCCCACTCTTGGTTCTCTGAATCATATGGTGAAGTTGTTGCTTTAAAACAACTTGCATTCTCCTCATGGAAGGAAAATCCAACTGAAGGCAACATCAGATCATTCCACAAAGCCTGCGACAAATGTCTCTTTTCTCCCGATAGCCATAAAAAAAACATCTGTCCAATTTCAAGAATGAACTTTCAAACTTGTCTGACTCCTCAAACACCCCTGTGTCACCTTGTCAAGCCTGTCTTTCATGAATGCTCCCTTCCATCCCGTCCCTCACTTCAAATGGCACCAGAGCCGACTCCACTCATGAGAAGGCCAAATACCTAAATTCTGTGTTTGCTTCAAAATATTGTTTCCCTAACCTCCCTCTCTCTCTATGTACACAACCGCCCCGGTCATACCCAACTGCTCCTGGATTCTGTCTTTTGCACCTGGAAATGTGGAAGCTTATCTGGCATCAAGTGATTGATTCAGCAACTGGAACTGACGGTATCAGCTCCTGTCCTAAAACTTGCTCTACTCCTCTTGTGCATCCTCTCTCTGCCCTTTTTCACCCTGTCATTTACCATAGGTCATCTACCATCTGCTTGGAAATCGGCCAACATCGCAGCATTACATAAAAAGGTGAAAAATGGATCC
The DNA here is from genome assembly GCF_056783735.1 of Eptatretus burgeri. Lineage (NCBI taxonomy): Eukaryota > Metazoa > Chordata > Myxini > Myxiniformes > Myxinidae > Eptatretus > Eptatretus burgeri. The sequence goes on along the minus strand of NC_140964.1, from coordinate 96,743,530 downwards.
CCTTAACTCCAGACCAATTAGCTTACTTCCAATCATCAGCAAGGTCATGGAAACCATCATCGCAGTTGGTATAAAATCATTCCTTTTCTCCAACATCCTCATCTCAGATCATCCATTTGGATTCAGCCCTGGTCTTTCTACCATGATCATGCTGCTTCTGCTCTCCCAACAATGGATGGAGGCCCTCAATATCAGACATGAGATCAGGGCTGTCTCTCTGGACATATCTCGAGCTTTTGATACAGTCTTGAATCCTGTTTTGCTCTCCAAACTATCTGCATGTGGAACACAAGGCCAACTCCACTCTTGGATTACTGACTTCCACTACTCTCTCAGCCAACATGTGACTCTCAATGGAACCCTTTCATCTCCTCTCCCTGTCAAGGCTGGAGAACCACAAGGCAGTATTCCAGGCTTCATCTTATTCCTAATCTTCATCAATGATCTCAATGACTACTCTGGAAAATCCTCTTCATCTCATTGCTGATGACTCCACTCTCTGCCATGACGTCCCTCATCCTCCTGACAGGAAGACAGCCGCCTCTTCCCTCTCCTCGGATCTTGTCAAGGTTACAAACTGGTCAAACACTTGAATATGTCTTTCAATCCAGAGAAATCCCACACACTCACTTTCTCTCTCTCCAAAAAGACCGCACAGCAAATCCTTCCATCTACTTTCTCAACAATCCTCACAAAGAGGTTCAGTCACTCAAATTCTTAGGTCTCACTCTCAGCCATGATTTCTCTTGGGCAAGCCACATTTCAAAATTGACCTCCAAAGCCAGAGGCTGACTGGTCATCCTCCGTCGTGCAAAGTCCTTCCTTGGTACACCTGATCTCCTATCCACCTATAAGGTTTTCATCCACAGCTCGATGGAGAACTACTTTCCTCTCTGGGCTGGCTCCCATGCCTCACATTTTGCTCACCTTAATGCAGTGGAAACCAAGGCTTTCAATATCATTGGAATATCTCGCAATGAAGCTGAGTCTATGGGCCTATCACTTCACTATTGCCAACAGGTCAGTGGTCTCTCGGTCTATTTATTCAACCTTGCACCCTCTGTCTTCTCCGTGCTTTGCCCCCCCCCCCCAGGTAACTGCAGGATGCATGCAGTTCACCAGCATTCTCCTCCAAGTGAAACTGCCAAAATCCTGAACCACTGCTCACCTCCACTCATTTATTCCTCTTTTGTCCCACCTACGGAACTACCTTCCACACTCTTCAATCCCATCCTTCCCTCCAGGTCTTCAAGACAGCTGTTCACTACCATCTAAAGGCATCCCCTATCTAAAACCATGATCTTTTCTGCACCCATTAAACCATCCCCGTAGCTCCCAAAAAATATAGACCATAAACCATGGGGTAATGAAGTGTAAGGCATGAGTAAATGTTCACACTCATCATTTGATGTGTGCAGTGTTTTTTTCTCATATATGGCAGCTTTGCTGCCAGGTCCTGTCCCTATTACACTGCTACTCATTTTGCCAACCTCAGAGGGATGACAGGCTGAATCAAGCTGAATCAAGCCCACCTGGGGTTAATTCAACAACCAACAGGGCTTGAACTCAGGACCCGAAGATCCCAAGCCAGCCACCATAACCACTAAGCCAACACCAGGATACAGAGTAAGTGATGAGAAGAAACACACAGACAGTGAGACAATGCAGAACTATGAAAGAAGTGGAAGAAGGAAAACGATAGAGAGGAATGGAGGCACACCACACCACCCACACCAGATGCGCACACCATCAAGATAGTAGGGAATTATAAAACATAACAATTATGAGTAAATAAAAGAGAAAGGTTGAGTTGATTGATTGCATGACCTGCATGAAGGCAGATGCAGGGCTGCTTGGCAAGGGTTACATTGGGTGGTTTGCCATTGCAGTCCAGGCAGTTCGGGTAAGAATTTGGAATTTGTTCATGGTGCCTGCGATAGTTTGCCGACTCTTCATTGAGGACACCGTGGGATCTTTAACTTCCACCAGCAAATTCTGGCAGACAGGACGCCCAGTTTAACGTCCATCCGAGGGACGGCACACGCATCGATGAATCACCCTGTCTGTGAAACACCGGAATGACAGTTTACAGCTGTATCTAGATTCAAACCTAGGCAAGACAGCATTGAGGCAAGTGTGCATACCTCGAAGCAATCCTATCAACCTTGCTGTAGCTGTTTCTTCCCCTCTCTCTACTGTTCCTTTTGACACAATTGCGTCCTGATCCATTCAATCTTCCAGCTCTTCCATGAGCCTCGACTATGTATATATAAAAAAGACCTCTTTGTCATGTTAGGTGGTGGTACATAATTTCTGTGATGATTTCTGTTGGACGTTTGTATGTTGTTTGTGGACAAGTTATTGGCCTATATTTGTGAGGGCATTGTGTTTCCTCAGATTTTGGGATGAGGAAGGTGTTACCATCTGTGAGCCGCTCATATATTTCCTTTTCATCTTGGATAAGTTCAGTGAATGCTTGAGCGTATCGATTGTGAAGGGCATCTCGTTGATTTAGCCAGAAATTTGGAGTTCTCTCGGGCCAGGGATTTTAAAGTTTGGTATTTTTACCAAGTTGTTTTTGTTCATCATTTATCATTGGGGCATTTCGATGAAATGCTGCTGTTGTTTTTTTTCTTTTCCAAGTGTTGGATCCATTTTGCCTCCTTGAAATTTTGTTTCATTTCGGGGGGTCATAAATCCCTTTCCAGAAATCTTCAAGTTTATCCTTTTCAGGTGGATTTGATACATTTTGCTTTTGTTTCCCTCGTTCACGATATAATCTTTTCCAGTTATTTTCAAACATCTGCTTTTGCTTTCTCCCATTGTTGACTTCAACACAGTTTTTTTTTTTTTTTTTTTAGATCTTCCTTGCTGTCATTTCGGTCAACCATTACCTCTAGTTCTTTGTCTTCACTTTTATGTTTGCTTATCTTATTTCTTGGAATCTCTTCATTAGCTTTGGACTTCAGTTTCCTCTTCTGAATTGCTGCCTTTGTCCTATTTGCTTTCTTGGTTGTTCTTTCTGTGTCATTGGTCTTCGCTTCAATGGTGGTAGTTGGTCTCTGTCTGTAGATCCTGGTTTGTTGGTCTTATGGCGTTGCTTGCCTGTTACGTTTTCTTGTATGAGCCACTGCAAAGCACAAATGATTGATTTCCTTCAAGGGGGATGATTTTGTTATCATTCTTCTCAGTGCTCGGTTGGTTCTCCTTACATTTCCTCTCTGCTTATGGAATACAAGGCCAACTCCACTCCTGGATTACTGACTTCTTCCACTCTCATAGCCAATGTGTCGCAATCACTGCAACCCTTTCTTCTCCTCTCCCTACCAAGGCTGGAGAACCACAAGGCAGTGTTCTGGACCCCATCTTATTCCTAATCTTCATCAATGATCTCACTGACTGGACCTATTTGTCCATTTGTTGTTTTCTATTGTATATTGATGTGGTCAATCTCACCTCTATTTTGTTGGACATCTCTATTTCCAATCTACAGTGATCATCATTGCCTTCCTTTCTCTCCTCTTCTCTGCTTGGTTGTTCTCCCTTGTCTTTCTCCGCCTTAACATGTACCATTCTCACTCTTATCCCTTCTGTCTGTGTAAGTGACATCTGCTTTGGGTTATCAGGTCGGACCTATTTTCTCACAAGGGGTACACCTGCATAATTACCTCTGTCACTGAAGGTGGATGGAGGATATATTTTCACTCCTGCTTGTCTGTCCATTTGACTGTGAACAGGATATCTCAAAATGTTGTGGACAGATTCTCATGAAATTTGGTGGACCTGTTGGGTGTGTGACAAGGCAGAATTGATTAGATTTTGGTGAAGGTCCGAATTAGGACTTGGAAAAGAGAATTTTTTAATTTTCAAGTGATTTTTACACCATTGATTAATGGAGCCAAAAACGATATACAGCACGTTTCAAAAAGTTGTGGATGGATTGTGCCAAAATTGTGTGGATGAGTTGGGTAGGTGATAAAAACCAACTGGTTAGGTTTTGGTTGAGGTCCGGATGCAGATCCGGACTATCAGTGGGATACAAAACATAAACAGTTCAGTCTGGTGGAGGTATGTGCTCTACTAAGTGCCATTCGAGTTTATTTCCGTTATGCCCAGTCTCCAACTCTGGAACTCTGGTGCGAAGTCATCGTCCAAGCTTTGGCTTTGTTGCATAGCCTCTCCCGATGGCACCACAGCCAAGTACCCTTTCATCCTTCTCTTCATCCTCCGAGGAGCTTCCAGCTTCCATCAACCTTCTCGCTCTTGCCACCTGCAGTCTGTCCCTTGTTTTAATTTCTTCTATTCGATCTCAAGTTAGATATATGTGGATCGTTGACACTACTCTTTCAAATTTGTCTCGGTCATGCCTGCCTATTTCATAAATTTTAATTGGTCCATCAATCTTTTTCCCTTCCTTTTCATTGACAATGTTTCATGCTTGGAATACATTCTGCAAAAGAGGATGGTTTGTTTTTCTTCGAAGCTCCAACTTTCCTGATTTGAACTTCTCATCTGGAGCTTTACCTTTGGTGGTTGCAGGACAGAGAGTACCTTCACAGCTTCTCACTCTGGTGCAGATCTCTGCCTCACTGCAAGATGATGTTTCGTCGCATTTCCATTCTCGTCTTCAGATGTCAAACCCTTCCTCCCACCCATGTTACACTGAAGCTTGTGGTGAGGTAGTTGTCCTGAAACAACTTGCTTTCGCCCCATGAAAGTTTAGTCCAACTGAGGGCAATCTCAGTTCCTTCCACAAAGCTTGGAACAAGTGTGTGTCTATCCTCAGGAGAACCAGGAAACAACATCTTTCTAACCTAAAGTCTGAACTCTCAAACCTGTCTCCCTCCTCCAAATACTGGTGGCATCAAGTTAAGTCAGTTTCTGGTGTATGTTGCCCCTCCATCCCCTCCCTTACCTCAAATGGCTGCACAGCTCACAATGCACGTGAAAAGGCTGAATACCTAAACTCCGTGTTTGCTTATAAATCTTGTCTCGGAAACCCATCGCTTTCTGTACCAACCTTACCCAGTCACGCCCAGCTGTCCCTGGACTCTATCTCCTTTTCTCCCGGCAGGGTGGAGAGCTTTCTGTCAAAACTCGACTCTGATTCTGCAACCGGTCCAGACAACATCTGCCTTCGTGTTTTAAATACCTGCTTTGGTGCTCTTGCTCACCCTCTCTCTGTTCTATTCACCCTCTTATTTGCTCGGTGTCATCTGCCATCTGCTTGGAAATCAGCAAACATTACCACTGCGAAAAAAGGTGCAAAAACAGATCCCTGCAACTACAGACCAATCAGCCTTCTCCCAATGATCAGCAAGGTTATGGAATCCATCATCGCTTCAGACATTAAATCCTTCCTCTTCTCCAATGGCTTGATTTCCAATCATCAATTTGGATTGAGACCAGGTCACTCTACCATGAACTTTCTGCTCCTGTTTTTGCAACAATGGATGGAAATCCTCAATTCCAGACACGAGATCAGAGCAATCTTCCTCACCATATGGCGTGCTTTTGATATGGTCTGGCATCACACCCTGATCACTAAGGTCTATTCATATACTATCCAAGGCAATCTCCATTCATGGTTCGCAGACTTCCTCTCCTGTCACAATCAACACGTGTCCCTCAACGGAATTCGTTCATCCCCTCTTCTTGTCCAGGTTGGAGTCCCTCAAGGCAGTGTTCTGGGCCCTGTGCTTTTTCTGTTTTTCATCAATGATCTCTCCGACTCTCTGGAAAAGCCTCTTTATTGATGACTGCAATCTCTGCTGTGCCATCGGTCATCCCTCATACCGGCAAACAGCAGCAGCTTCTTCACTCTCTCCAGATCTGGATAAAATTACAAGCCGGTCAAACACATGGAACATGTCGTTCAATCCTGACAAATTCCACACTCTCACAATGTCTCTCCGAAAGGGCCATCTGGAAAAACGCCCCCATCTACTTTCTCAACAATCCCCTTGAAGTCCTTTCATTCAAGCTTCTGGGTCTCACTATTTGCCATGATCTTTCCTGCGAAAGGCACATTTTAAAGCTGGCCTCCAAAGCCAGTCACCAACTGGGCATCCTCTGTCATGCAAAGTCCTTCCTTAGTACACCTGAGCTCCTGACGATGTACAAGACTTTCATCTGCAGCCTGATGGAGGCTGCTCTCTGCTCTGGGCTGGTGCACCCTCCTCTCACCTTTCTCGGCTTCATGCTGTGGAAACCAAGGCATTTAGGATCCTTGGTATCTCCTGCGATGAGGGTGAGTCTTTGGGTATCTCAATCTCTCATCACAGGCAGGTCGGTGGTCTTTCTGTCTTCTGCCATCTCCTCTCTGGCCTCGTCTCCCCCCCCCCCCCCCATATTTCTCCAGGGTGCTCAAGGTCTGCCAGCAACCACCTTCTGGTAAAACTACCAAAATAAAGAATCACTGCTCACCTTCATTCTTTCATTTCTCTTTTCCCCCACCTTTGGAACAAACTCTCACACTCTCTTCAATCCCACTCTTCCATCCAGGTCTTCAAAACAACTGTTCACCACCATTTATTATCTCCCCCATCCAAACCCATGACCTTTTCTACCCCCGTTAATCCACCCCAACCCACCACCTTTAAATTCCCTGCTTTCCTTCCTGAAAGTCCCTGTAGTGTCTATCTTGTTTACCCCATGTACCCCACCCCATCCCTCTCCCTTATACAGATCTCCTCATGTCTCTGCTCCCCACTGGTTTGTGCTTCCCTCTCCACCCCTCTTGTCTCCTGATCCCCTTGTTATATGTTCTGTGTGTTAGCTCTTATACGAGCCTTGACATTGTATGTTTATAAAACCTTTCTTTGAGGAGGTGCAGTTATTTTTCTTATCATCACACATTCTGGCTGCACAGTCTGGCTGCACAGACATAGGTCAGGTCCGCTTTGGGAGTACAGACAAGGCATTGCCTGGCGGGGTCTACATCTCTATTTTTGGGATATTTAAAAAATCTTTCAATCTCAGCTCACACTTTGTCTCTCTCATTTTCCCTGCACCAAGCAACTCGAGCCATCCCAGCAGGAATTTCACCATTTGAGAGTCAGCTCGTTGGCTGTCCGCAATCTTGACCAAGACCAGAGCAACCTACTATCGGTCCAGACTTAGCTCGTTTTTCCCTCAATGGCCCACAAAACCAGCAGCATCCAACATGAGCATCTCAGCCTTAGAATTGTTCAGGTCCTCAGGTGCTCCATTGGAGATGTGAGCAGCCAAGCAGCGCCGTGAGCTGTAGGCCTGAAAGCCTTGCATGCCCCATGATGACCCACCTCTCCATGTCTCATCAAGTCTTCTCTCCAGCCTTGCCACTTTTCCCGCTCTCCAAACCTCCTCCCCTCTTGTCCATGGCTGTGTGTGTGTGTGTGTGTGTGTGTGTGTGTGTGTGTGTGTGTGTGTGTGTGTGTGTGTGTGTGTGTGTGTGTGTGTGTGTGTGTGTGTGTGTACACACACAATTTCTTAACACAGCTAAGAAAAAAGTGGGTGTCACTGACTAGGTCTTCAATCAAACTCCTCATTATCTTCCCATTTTAGACCTGCAGCCTCGATACGGTCCACCTTGGTGGGCCAATTGAGGCAAATATACCTCCGTGTGGAGCAACTAACTACATATGATGTACATACCACCATACCAGTCAGTAAGAATACAAACCACAACAATAAAACAACAACTTTGACTCCCAGAATCCTTTGCACCAGAAAAATATGCTCCAGCAACCAACCAATCAACCAAATGAACTAGCTTCACAACATACACCACTCAAAACAAAACAACCACACACACACACACACACACACACACACACACACACACACACACACACGCACACACACACTCACACACACACACACACGCACACACACACACACACACACACACACACCCACACAGACACACACACACACACAGATACAATACATATATATATATATATATATATATATATATATATATATATATATATATACACTCACTAACTGACTGATATTAAAATTCGGTACCTTCCGGGTGATGTAGAAAGCTGACATGTTTCGTGCCGACTGTCATCGAAGCTGGTACACCAGAAAAAAAAAAAAAACATCTCGCAGAAGTTGGAAAGCACCATAAATGAAAATATAAATGAATGAAATTAAATAAATGAAAAAAATGCACGTGAGTGACCAGAAACAATGGGGAAGCACAGTTCTTATTGCTTACAATGTGTAAGCATACCCTGCCAGTACATTATGTACATACATACATTTTATATGGATATGTGTATATATATATATATATATATATATATATATATATATATATATATATATATATATATATATATATATATATAGTACACTAACATTGGATGGCCTGTCTGGGAGACCGTTGGATGACCTGCACGCGACTGTTACATATATACATGAGAGGGTCGCTGCTCCTATGGTTGGAAGTGAGTGTCCCGGAAGCAGCGGCAGAAAAACAGTGATGTTTCTATTTGTGGGTGAATTGCATGCTCAGCCAGTGGGTCGCCCAGATAGCTTAGATGGCAGAGCACCCGAGGACCTGGGTTTGATTCCCAGGCTGAGCATGCAATTTTCCCACATTTACATATTATGCATGTTTGCCTGTTCACGGCCAATGAGGATCAGGGGAGTACTTGTCACACTCCACACGTTTCGATTTACCTGCCGATCACATCACATGCCTTGTGGTTGAATGGTTTGCATTAGTGGGAACAATCGTCTGGGTGGCAGATGGTTGCTCCTTGTGGATTATGCAGTTATACCGTGTGAGACTGAATCCGTGGCGATGCTCACCATAAGTCAGGAGGTGTACCTGATGTATAAACGACGAATGTGGTCATCATTGGTTTGATATTTATCAGTATGCCATCCTGATGAGGGTAAATAATCCCAAAATTGGGATAATCAGCTCTGCTTGATGTTTAAATGATGTTGACCATGTAATCTTTGTTTGTATGATAAAGTCGCCGGGCCGACGCCTCTGAGTTGGAGGTGACGCTTTTCTGAAGGACTATGTCCAATGGAGAGAGGAGGCGGCAGAGAGAGGAGGGGTGGGGGAAGCGAAGATGGTATGAGGTGAGAGGAAGGGAAGGACGACGTGCGGTGATCATCAAAATGATTCTGCATAGAAAAGCAATGAAGATGGAAACAAAATAATGTCTGAAATCCATTTTCTACTTTATTTTTATTATTATTATTGCTTTGTATACAGCCTTTTGCTGCTTGTTGTATTATTGCTGGGAGTGTGACTGTTCTGCTGATGCAGTGCCCTCTGTTTCCAGTAAGCTGGTACTCATTCTACCAACCTCGGAAGGATTACAGGCTGAGTCAACCCCACCTGGTATTGATTCAACAGCCGAGCAGGATTTTAACTCAGGATCCTTGGATCCCAAGCCAACCACTCTCACCGTGAAGCAAACAGCAGGCATATATAAAGGATATCTTTAACTTTAAGGCTTGTCTTCTCCATGCATGCAGCAGTTAAAGAAATAAAATGAATTCATTGAAAAAATGACTTTATCCACAATAGAGTTGCTGCTTAATGCAGAACAACCCTGGACATATCGCAAAGTTCAATTCCCTGTGCAATAAACATTGCAGAAAATTCGCCATTTTGCCTGCTCGTCTGTGCACGTCATGTGCTCATTGGTTAAGGGTCCGCGCAAATGTTATAACTTTTTTGTGGAATGTCCCGTTTTTCACCAGATTTGCTTTGAGCCCCCGTGGAACACCTCGGGAAACCTCCAAAGATATAGACACAGATCTGGCAGACGCCATGGATAGGCAGTCCCTTTGGGGGACAGGGCATGAGGTATTGCACTGAATGCATTAAATCATACAGATCAATGAAGCTCGTTAATTTTGTTACGTTCATTTTTTTTGTTTACTCAATATAATTTTCCAAAGAGTATAAAAAGATAAGTTTAATGCTTTGGAAATTTCATTTTTTGGAAAACACATTTTCTTGTGTATGTATGGAGGAGGGAACACAGCCTTGCTTGCTTAAAATAAATAGGTATATCGGTTTAGTGAAAAGATTCGTTATTTCTTTAAATTATCAGATTTCAAAACAGATTTCGACAATTCTTTAGTCCGGACGATATCCGATCCCAAAAAGCGAAATAATATTTTAATTATATACTTTAATTGGACCTTGAGAGTCGATCGTGGAAAATCGTCTCACGTCATGCATGAAATTGCTCCAAGCTCCTAATTTGAAAACTTATAGTACTTACAAAAGCGATGTACACAACGATTCATAGCTATGATGAACAGGCATTCGATATGAGTAAGGAAAGTGAAAAATAACTTAAGAAATTGTTGCGGCCTGTTCCAAATCAAGGTAAAGTTGAGCAAGCCAAAAAATATGGCGGCTTCATACCCCAGTGAGGTTTCCCAGGAAACGCCTAAAGACCCCAGACAACAAGGTGGCCGAGGATCGCCTGATGAAGGATATAATTAAATAAGGCATCAATAATTATCTTCAAAAGGGGTGTTTTAATTAACCCAAACAGGCAATTTTCACTCATACATGTCCTTGGAGTTTCCTTGGTATGTTTGCAAAGTTTCAGGCTGCTAGGTTTCATGGTTTTGCAGTTATGGAGGACACACGCATGCACGCACGCATGCACGCACAAACGCCACGGACTTCTTATAATAACCTGGACCAGCAATGCCATCTACTCGCAGCAGTGAGAATTGAAGTCACCGGAAATGGCTCAGCGGCCATTTTGCGTTGCCACTCGCTAGTCACGCGCAATTCAAAAAACCTGTAGATGCATTAAGAGTTTTAACTATTTTGAACCGGTAAACGTAAAAAATGCCACAGTGCGTGGCGTTCGGATGCAATAATAAGTCTGGGAAGAGCTCCACATGCACCTTTCATCGGTAAGAATGCGATTATTGATGCTTTTTTTCTCTTTCAATCGTCAATCTATTTTTGGAGTATTATTTTAAGAAGTTACAATTTAAACGCTAAATGCCAATATAACAACCTAAATGATGGCAAAGTACAGTCGATAATTTGAAAGAAAATGTAAAAAAATGATATTATCCAGGAATACGCCGGAAATGAGTTTTCCAGGCGTCTAGAATTTAAAAAATTTCCGGAGATTCATTCCCCCAATCGACTGCCTTGGCTGCGTAAATAGTTGGGCAGGTATCTCACAATATTTGTCCATTTGGGGGCACAGGCCCTCCCTATTCCGAGGGTCCTGGCTCCCGATGTTACCCCCAAAATCATTTTGCTTCCTACGCGTCTTAGGGTTAGGGGGTCGTATCTATCTTGATATCAGAAATCTACCTCCACTGACGCCAATTGTAGTACCCATCCTTCCATCCCTTCAAATGCCAATAATCAAAAACATCATTCGGATCTTTTTTCTCCAGATTCCCTAAGGATGAAAAGTTGTGCAGACAATGGTGCCAGGCGCAGAGAAGGGAACACTTTACACAAACGCCCGGTGTGACATTACTTTGTAGTGAACACTTCCTGAACTCTGACTTTGACAGTACAGGCCAGACGAAACGGCTTAAACAAGGCGTCATACCAAGCGCCTTAAAATTTCCACCTCATCTCCAGAAGGTTAGTATACACGATTTATTACAATGGTCTCCACTAAAAAAATACATATTTATTTGATACAAATATTATATATTTTTATTTGATACAAATATTTATTTGACACATTAAATTGTTTTGAATCTGTAAAAGTTTTAGAATTGATTTTGGGTGCGAATACCCGGGAAAACGACCTCCTTTGCTGCCAGGATTTTTCTATGAATTTCTGTACGATTCTGACTGCGTCAGACGATGCAGGTCGTTTTGTATTCGTGCCCAAAAAATTAATTCTAACACATTAATTTTATAAATCCATCCACATTCAAAATGTTTATAAAATGAATAAATCCCCGTGGAAATCAAATTTAGCGCAATTTTTCAAACTTCATGGACATCCTGTATTGTGTATATGCAATTAAAATAAATGGAATCCTGAATCAGAGTGCTCCATTTGTGATTCTCTCAAGCGGTTCGCACTGTATTACATTTACCACTAAAATTTCCGTGAATTATCAGTTTTCTGTTCACCAGTTAATTCGAAATTTCGATCCGATATTAATTATGTTATTTTCTACACAGAAACCGATACATCGGAAACCACCGGTTGACGGACACCTGTCCCCAGAGCCAGAATTCACAGCTGCGCCAAATTCACCACCAAGGCCGTCGACTTCAGCAGACCACACGTACTGCGGCGATCCGAGTCCCAGTAAAATGAAACGGAAGCTGGGTATGGAAAACGAGACCATTGAGAACCTGAGGAAAAAACTGAAGGTTACGCAGCAGAAAACGCGAAGATTGAAGAAAAAGGTAGCGAAATTAAGCTCCGTCGTTGAAGAACAAAACAACAAAGGAATGGTTTCGGAAAATTGTGTCGAGATACTGAATTCGACATTTTCTGGAGTACCACTGGCGGTTACGAGTCGAATATTAAAGAATCAAGCGAGCGGAAAGAAATCCAGGCAAGAATACGATACTGTGATCAAGTCATTCGCCCTCACGCTAAATTTCTATTCTGCGAAGGCTGCCGACGATGTACGCGAGGTATTCGATCTCGCTCTACCTTGCCCTTCTTCGATCCGAACCTGGTACAGTGCCATCGACGGATCACCGGGATTCAACCAGGTGGTATTTGACGTATTGGAGGCGAGATTTAAAGAGGATAAGAGTACGCTATGTGCCCTAATGTTGGACGAAATGTCACTGATGGAATCAGTAGAGATGTCTGGTGACAAGGTGCTAGGATATGTGGACATTGGAGCAGGTAATCTGGACGATACCGCGCCACTTGCTAAAAACGCTTTAGTAATTATGCTGGTCGCGGTGAATTGGAAAGTTCCAGTCGCCCACTTCTTCATCAATGGTTTGACTGGTAAAGAACAGGCCAATCTTGTGTCTCAGTGTTTACTAAAGCTCCACGAAATTGGAGTTAATGTCATCTCGCTTACCTGTGACGGGCCTTCAGCGCATTTGACAATGTTCAAAGAGTTGGGCGCAAGTATCAACCCGGATAATATGAATTCGTCGTTCCCTCACCCAGAAGATCCTCACAAGCTCGTTTGGGCATTCCTCGACGCGTGTCCTATGTTAAAGCTTGCAAGGAATTGCCTCGGCAAACTGAAGACGATGAGAGACAGTTCTCAGAGGGTCATCTCCTGGAAATATATAGAAAACTTGGATGAACTGCAGAAACAGGAAGGACTACGGTTGGCAAACAAACTTAGTCGGAAACATATCGAATGGAAGACAAATATAATGAAGGTTAATACGGCTGCTCAAACTCTGAGTTCAAGTGTCGCGGATGCAATTGAGTTCTGCCGCGAAGAGTTGAAACTACCTGAATTTCAAAGGAGTGAAGGAACTTGCATCTTCATCCGCACACTGGATTAACTGTTCGATCTGTTGAACTCCAGGAACCCTTTGGCACGCAACTACAAGGCACCGACGCATCCTGCTCGCGAGGCAGCTTTTTTGCCATTCCTGGAAAAGACAAGTAATTATCTCACGACCTTGACTAATACTTCTGGTCATCTCATGACAAAGACAAGACTAACAACAACATTTATTGGGATGCTGACTTGTATCGTAAGCGGTAAAAACCTCTATCTGACAATCTGACATACGTCCAGCAACAAAATTCATCTTTAAAGTATTTGTTTACATATAAGCTCAGCCAGGACCACATCTAGTTGTTCTTTGGAGCCGTCTGTCGAGCATGTGGTGGCAAAAACAATCCAACAGCCAGACAGTTTATCGCAGCGTACAAGCATCTTCTGATGCGGCATGATATCAAAGCCAACAAGGGGAACTGTTCAGCCCAGGACGCAACACACATCCTCAAAGCTGCGTCATTCAAAAATATCACTAAGAGGTCTGTCCCAGATAAGACGCAGGATATGCTCATAGCCAGACGCTACGATTTGCAGCTCCGCCAGCCAATGACGAGTCACCACGATTATGCCGATATTCCACCATTTAACAAACTTTGTGTGTTCCTGGAGTCAGTTGTAACCTATATTGCAGGATATGTGGTTAGGATGGTTAAGCGGACACTCAAATGTCAAGATTGCTTGCTGGCTCTCACGCAGAATGATAATGTCAATTTACCTCCCTATAGGCTGATTGCTGTTAAAACAAGGGGTGGCCTTACCATTCCATCGTCAAGCGTTGTTCAAGTATGTGAAGCCACTGAGAAATGTGTTAAGAGAATACTAGCGGTGACAAATGGCAAGATTCCTCGTGATAGTTACCTGAAATCTGCAATCTCTGCATCAGTGTTGGCAGAAGTAGGATCGAGTGCATTTGACTCGCTTAGTGATCACATGTTTGAGATTGAGGCAGACTGTAATCATGCATTTTCTCTCATACAGCACATCTGTGAGTGCTACACAAAGATTCGTCTCCACCATGTTGTTCGAACCATGAACACTGGATTGAAAGATAAACCCATCAGGAAAGAAATTCAGCAAACTGATCCTATTTGCACATCAATAGTTTACTAACCATTTGCATTGAAGTGTTTCTCCTAGGTTTTGACATGTCTTATGTTTCAACCTACTGCGATTATAATAGTTGATCGTCATCTTCTATAGGTCAATGCATATTAAACCAGTCTCATTTGTGTGTAGATTATAGATCATGTTTATTAAGGTTGTCCAATGTCTGTTCAATGTTTTCATGATTGATCAATATATTATAGGCCACACAGGGAAGCTTTAAGCTATTCACATAGGGGGTAGCTTTAAGCTACCCACAATGGCCTATAATATATTGATCAATCATGAAAACATTAATGAGACTGGTACTGGTTCAATATGCTTCGACCTACTACAGAAAGCTCCCCTCAATAATATACACATATTAATAGGAGGCCATAGGGTAGTATGTAGATTATAGATCATATTTATTAAGGTTGTCCGATGTCTGTTCAATGTTTTGATGATTGGTCAATATATTATTAATTATTTATAGGCCATAAGGCCTATTATTATAGGGGGTAGCTGAAAGCTACCACCTTATGGCCTATAATAATACAAATATTATAGGCCATAGGGGGTTAGCTATACACATTACATTGATTATCATCAAAACATTACACTGATTATCATCAGATCATATGACATATGATATGATAATCATTCATGAGAATTGTGACACCTCGTAATCTCACCATATTGATTCGTGCTGCAGAGCTTATATTAGCTTGGTAGTGATAATGGGCGGCGGAGACTGTTGTTAGTGAAATGAAAATCCTGTTCTTCTTATTAAGCTGGACAAAAATGTTGTTTCCAGCGAGAAATTTGGCACAGATTAATATATTCAATCTGTGAATTCGGATTGGCAACGCAACATGGCGACTTCAGTCGACAGAGGCCGTTGCTGGTCCAGGATATTATAAGAAGTCCGTGACACACACACACACACACACACACACACACACACACACACACACACACACACACACACACACACACACACACACACACACACACACACACACACACACACACACACACACACACACACACACACACGCACAGCGTTTTATTAGTATACTAGATGACCCGTGAACCCGTTGGGTTCCCGTTGTGACAGCGGTTGATGAAAAATAATCATTTCAAGAGAGAGAAAAAAGACAAGATAGCTCCAGCAAACTATACCGTTGAGGTTGTTTGCATTGATCAAATTCTCCCAAAGAGTACTTGACTGAATCGGGAGTTGATTTTTTAAATAATTTTTCCGTTGCCCGATTTGAACAAAACTTGATACTGCACACCGCAGGAGAATGGTGAGTAAGGTGGCCCTAAAAAATTTGTGCTATCATGTACCGTTTTGGCTGTATTTCGGGAACATACATACATACATGATGACAGTTTTAGTAATATATGTATATATATATTTAAATGACTGCCCCAATTTACAATCATGCCAACATTAAAATGCTTTTCATATTTAAGTTGACCACCATCAAACAGTTGCCTGCTGTTTTTGAAATGCAACCCTGGAATCCTTTAATGTCCACTCACATGCTAATCCAAACAGTTCTGACATCCAGCTTGCCCCTCTGAAGGACGATGTTATATTTTTCATACATACTTGCCCCATACGAATCAATGCAAAGCACCAAATTTGTCTTTTGCTCAGGAATCAAAGCCTGATTATCTAAAATGTATTTCCTCTGCTTCTGAGTCATCATGTCAGCTCATATGAGTATAAAAATAGCATGACAATACATGAAATGACAAGAAATAAAAAAAAAAACAAGAAAATTAATTACATCATTTAAGTCATCACACATCAGATGCATTGTTTGCTTTTCTCGAATGTCCCCCCCCCCCCCAAAGACAAAGAGAAAGCTCACGACAAAAATACCTCCATGATGACTAGACAGCAGAAACTTAATAGCAAAACCAACTTCAGAACCCACACTTGACATGAAGTTTTACTGCTGGCCCTTAGGCCATTCCACCGAGTCCTTCTCCATAATGTGCAGGAAAGCACTCAGAGGGAAGATGAGACTCAGGTTTCGAATGAAATCATGAAAACCTGGTATCCAGAGTGTGCTAGCTCGGGCATGTAGTCGCACCTCGAGGGAATGCTTGACCTTTTTTGTTTCATTACTTCGTTCCTCCTATCCCATGCCTTCCATATTTTCCATGTGGTCACAGGAGGCTCGCAACTTTGTCTTGCAGTGCAGTAGACCAGCAGGAAATGCTTACCTTGCTTAATATGAAGGTCAACCGTTAACCTTTGTACAATTGGTCTGGCTGGATCAAGAGATTGCTATTCAAAAAGCAAAACACAACACGATCTTTGGAAACTCTGGTCATGGTTGTACTTCATGAGATATTTCCTGATTTGTTTTAGTAGTGAGCCTTTCCACCAAGTCATGAGAATTTTTGAAAGTTTTCTCAAGTTGTGAAGTAATTAATTTATCACGTTCTGGGAAACACCAGGAGAATATAGTTGGTTAACGGATCCACTTCCATTTGTAATGAATAGATGCGACGCTGTTCCCAATTAAATCTTGATGTTTTATAAAATCGGACTATGAACACAATTGATACGAAGAAGGGACAATCTAAAACGAGGAAGCAAGAGCAGGTAGGTGGTTTCGAATTATACATGAGCTTGAGCATACAAGCACCTGGTGTCAAGTCCGCAGCAAATGGCTGCCAAGATGTCTAGGTGGCAAGGGCTGACTTGTGTTAAGTCCTGTCCGTTTGAACGTGTGCATTTTCAGGGAAAGGTGTAGGAGGTGGTCTTTTGCTTGAATGCCTTTGAAGTTGGAGTACCGCCTTTTTGCAAGGCCTACGAGCTGGAAAAACACGCAGAGGTTTAACACGACAAAATGTTTTCCATTTGGCCGCCATACGTAGCCACATGGTCCGCCGAGCCGTGCCATTAATCGGAGTCAGGTGCTGGCGTGGACACACTCCCACATCTCATGAACTGACCCCTGTGATACCAAGTGCAGAAAACCATCTGTGATTAAGAAAAAATAGCTGAAGCCAATTAGTTTTCTTTGTACATACAAGAGAGATGTACAAGTATGAAACAAATTGCCACCAGTAGTTATTCAGCAAAAAAAGTGAAGCGACAAAATGAAATCTATGAAGAGCTTAAAGTTGAAACCAAATATTACCATAAACTTTCATTACCTCCACTGCTGGAGGTGAGGAGGTTATGTTTTCATCCCTCTCTGTCTGTTTGTTTGTTTGTTTGTTTGTGTGCAAGATATCTCAAAAGGTTGTCGATGGATCCGGATGAAATTTGGTGTGCAGGTTGGGTGTGTGACAAGGACGAACTGATTCGATTTTGGTGAAGATCTGGATCCGATACTTTTTTAAGTGATTCTTCACCATTGATGTTGGTGAAGATCAGAATCTGGAACTGGATACGAGAATTATTTAATTTTTTAAGTGATTTTTCACCATTGAGAGATGGGGCCAAAAATGCTATAGTACTGCATGGCATGATATTCCAAAAATGTATTGGACCCGATATGTTCTCATGGATCAGGCATTGTGTGGCAGAGGTACGCGCTCTACCGAGTGCCCTTCTGGTTTTACTTCTGTTATTATTCAAAAGTTGTCGCTATACCATTATGAAATACTTTACAATGCAATGAGAAAATAGAGTTTGCATTTTAGGCCAGGCTGTAAATTTGAACAGGGTATCGACTTCATCATACGGAGGAAAGCAGGTCTTCATGGACATTTCTCCAAAATTGGTATTTATCACCTCCGCCACCGAAGGTGGACTGGACAACTCCTATTTGTCTGTGAACAGGATATTTCAAAAGCTTGTGGACAGATTTGGACGAAACTTGATGGACAGGTTGCGTGTGAGACAAGGACGAATTGATTCGATTTTGGTAAACATCCAGATTATTGAACTTTTCATGATTCTTCACCATTGAGAGATAGGGCCAAACCGATATATAGCATGATATTTCAAAAAGTTGGGGATTGATTATGACAAAACTAGGTGGATGAGTTGGCGAGGTGACAAGAACAAGCTGAATAAATTTTGTTTGATGTCCGAATGCAGATCTGGCCTTTCGGTGGAATACAAAAACTAAAATGTTCAGCCTGGTAGAGGTATGCACTCAACCCAGTGCCGTTTTCTTGTTTATTTATTACATACAGAGTCGAGGCTCATGGAGGAGCGAGAACACAGAGCAGAATGAAAAGAACAATGGGAATATGGGGGTAGTGGGGTGGGGTGAACAAGAGCAAGGGGAGGAGGAAGAACACAGGGGGTGAACAGGCTGGATACAGGTACAAACTCTCAATCACAGAAGTAGAAGGAAAGTCAGGAGAAGGAGGAGAAATGGAACAACGTGGAAAAAAAACCAAAACGCTGCAGTTTATGTTCTTTTTTACCTATCGGTCCATGTCCTCATGTACATGGTTGGCAATATGCGGAAAATAACAAAACTAAAACAAATTATACAGGCTGCACTTCTCTTTGAGCAAGAACACACACACACACACACACACACACACACACACACACACACACACACACACACACACACACACACACACACACACACACACACACACACACACACACACACACACACACACACACACACACACACACACATACTTTGCACAAATTCACACCAGACCATGCAGCTTTGTTTTCATCTAAGTCTTTAATAAAATCTGCAAGCACTTTCAAAATAATCTCTGCCATCCTTCAACAGGTCTGAGCATCGCTCCGCTCTGGTCTGAACTCATGACGTGCTCACGTGTCAGGAAGCTGTCCGTATTTACATGTGGCACTCAGGAACCGGTGCCCCAGCGCCAGACATCTGAAACACAGGCCGCTGCCTGCGACTGTGCTTGGGATAGGCTGGGCATACGCATCACTGCAGCAATGAACCAAATGTTTAAATTTACATATCATTACATCGGTCAACAAAATCTCATAGTCACAGTAATGTACAAAAATAATCAATGAAGCAGTGTAAAGGATGTGCTGTACATCTTCTCTCTGATACAAATGCCAATCAACTCAAAACAGAAGACAAATATGGTTCGACTCAAATGAGTGAAAGAGGACCACAGGAGTACCTCTGACTTAGTAATGCCTACTGCTTTGGACTGCAGTGACAGCTCACACTTCACAGGTGCTGAAATCACACACGACAAGAGCTGCAGGAGCAAGTTAAGAAGGTAACTTATTGGATAATTTTAAGCAAAGTCAGTCCCTGGTTTCGGAGGTGGTGTCAAGGAAAACAAGGTGAGAATTAATGAGCAATGGCCCTGTCGGTTTTGCATTTCCCTTGCATCCACAAACAGATATGACGTGAAACAAATGACGATAACCTTATGGGGGTTTGTAGTTTTTGTCGCCTTTGCTGAGCAGAATGATGCAAGAATGAATTCCTCATCATCCGAACATAGTAACAGATTTAATTTCAAATCTCCAGGGTCTTCCCACATCACTGTCCATCGGTATACTTATTGCTCGAGAACCGGATTCATTGGAGGAGCAGAGAGAGGCTCCAAGTGATGTTTCAGATCACCTTTTTTGGAGCAATCCAATGATGAACTACTATACACACATGAAAGCTTATCGTTATGAAGTAAAGTTTTGTGTCATTTGGAAGATGTTATCAGAAGAAAATATCTGAGAGGGGAGTGAGGGTGTTCACAAGGAAGAAAATATATCTCCTCGCGTGTTCACAAGGAAGCGCTCGATCCGAATCGAGAGTATACGATATATGGACACCTTATGTCAAAGAAAGACTGCAATGCAGTAAATTATCCATTTTAGGTGAAAAAACAGAAAAACAAAACAAATGCACAGCAGACACACACAGAACGTAAATTAAGTGTTTAAATGTTTTAGATGTTGAGAATGTGACCAACCGTAAAGGTCATCTGGATGAAAACAGAGATCTAGCTGAGCACATGACCCTGCAGTCTGAGAAATAAAATACATTTTATGTAACATGTGAACACTTTAACACAAGTGCTTTAAAAATGTTACACACTTAAACATGTCGTGTTAGCCATGCACCAAATTCTTGTATTACAAAATATATCTTTAGATATAACAACTCAAAAGTATTTCACAAATATTGGAACCTTCGATCATTATCGGGATAATGAAACGGTAAACAATTACGAAGTCCTGGCAAAAAAAAAAAAAACTATGAAAATAAACATAACCGACACCGATCAAAACAACTTTTCTTTTGCACTAAAGCTGGAAAAGTCAAACAATTATTTATATTGAAAATTATGGTTAAGTACAAGTGCTTGGCTCTTTTGTGTTTGTTAAAATGACAGACAAACAAATGCTACAGCGATTATGTACAAAGCATAGCTGAACATGTCAAGTTCAAGTACAATCCATAGCAACACAACTCATGTAAGGAGAGCAGACGAGGACCTTGTAAGCGTAGAGAGGAGAGCGGGTGGATGATGTTCCTGCCAATAAATACAAGCTTAACTGAAATGATCTCTTCCGGTAGCACACCTGTGTTCTCACCGACAAGGTATTTTAATAACGCGTCATGGTCATTAGTCCAAGGTGTCCATCGTTCGTTACAAATTGGTTGCTTTGTTAAGGGGAATGGCAGTGACATCATTGCATGCTCTTCAATGAAAGGATTTCCATTGTTTGAATCCACAAAGGCATTGGCTCAGTTTGTAACTGGCGGGTCCAATCAGGGTCGATCACGGTCTGCAGTTGCGCGTGCGATTCCCTTAGCATTGATTATTGTAAAACATATTTCAACATTGGTGTTACTTCTACGTGGGGCTGAATGTTGATTTGATTTGATCATCTTCATGCGTCGTTCTCTAAAAAATATAGGTGTGCTTCCACATGCTTGATGGAATTATGAATGTAAGGCCAAAATTGCAAATTGAAGTCACTATGTTTAATTGTTTTTACTGAATTTTGATGATTAATTATTACCTGTAAAACTTGTATCGACATCAGAATTAAATTTGAAACTAAAAGGCGATTTTGTGGTTTTTACAACGTGTAATGAATTTAAAATAGGTATTGCAAATAATTTTGTGAAATAAATTGTCTGAAAAGGGCCTCGGCCCAAGCACAAGAACACATAAAGACTTGTATTTTAGATCGAGTCAAACTGCGCGTTACAGTTTCTGTCTGACGAAAAAAAAAATCACGCACGCACATACTCACTCACTAATTTTTCAAACATCTACATGAACTGTCCTTCAAGTTTTGAACATATTTATGGGTTACTTATTGGTATGTGAAGATTCTTTGTGTCTCTGGGGTGAAACAGCATCCTGAACTGGTTGTAATTTCAAGGAATCATTTTTGGATATGTGTGGAGAAGATACATCACATCACATCCTACTTTGTAAGAGAATATTTTCAAATGGGAATCACAGACAAAGTGGGTGGTCAGACAACCCCCCCCCCCCCTCCCACTTACAAACGAATGGTGCATTGTTCATGCATCTGTGTATCTTGGTTCTTCAGCCAGCAGCTCCCGTCTGTGTACGCCGCTCAGTTCACAATAGAACAGAGCCTACTCAATTAGACGCAATAGAGTCAAAGCAGGCCCAGCGATCCCATCAGCCATTTCATTGCCTCCTCTGAGTGATTCTCACACTTTAATGGGATTGCCAGCCGAATCAATTTCCTGAAAGAATGTGGCAACGTGAGGAAGCACAAATTCTCCGAGCTGTGGAATATTTGCAGCACACACGCCCCACAAACTTTGTTCCTGAAGCTTGCTCCAGGTTGTGTGTTATAGTGAAGGAAGAACAGGTCAGACGTGATGTGAGACCTTGGCTGAGTTGTGATGAGCTGTCAAGGAGTTTTGAAGAACAATGGGAAAATAATAAAAAAGAAAAATGCAAAAAACACAGAAATAAATAAGTAGAACAGTTTCTGAGCCTTTGTGCTGAGTATTTAGAACAATGTGTAACCTGACGTCATCTGAAAGAAGTTCCCCGTGTTCTAGTAGTTGTGGTCCGTAAATTGTTGATGCATTTCTCGTTGAACATTGCAATGTACAAATGGAATGTTTATTCCACAAAGTGTACATAAGAGGGAATTGAGCGAGGTGTTTCCTATCCAGTAGGATAAAAGCTGTATGGGCTTGGTTGTCCTTCCAACGTTTTTGATGCTTCTAGACCTGGACACCTGAGTCTTGCATCTGGACCATCTGTGCACGAAGGATCTGAATGCCGTTGAGTATTTTCTTCTGATGACCCACAAGAGTGACTCCAATTCTTGCCAAGTCCCTGGAACAAGAGGGCAGAAGGAAACACAAAGAAAAGACTAAAAAGCACAATAATATCAACATATTCTACACTGTCTTATGTTCATGTGATGCAACGTGGTTAGTGTGATGGTCTATGGTGTTTGCCCCTTTCAATCTACCATCCTTTGATTTGAAATGTTTGAGACAAATTGCATTTTTGTAGTCAGCATATATTGGCATCGCAAAAAGCACAAAGATGACCCTTCAATGAGCATTCAACTGATTTCTCACATGAGGGTCGGGATTTCAGGGGGTTTTTTTGTCCCATCAAGTCGTCATTCAGTTCGGGAACCCAAGAAAAGACTGCAACAAGGAAAATGTCTTTTGCTTCTGATAATAAAGGTTTGCAACTCTCATTGATGCTGACTGGACAGACCATCAAGCTTTCTGTCGCTCCCCGAGTACCGGCGGTCCTTGCAATGCAAGCAGCCATGCATTTCAACTCGGTTGTGTGACATCGGGAACAATTAGAGTGTCGCTTGTCTCCATGACAAGAACGATTGGGTTTCAGGCTGAGCGACAGGCTAGCAGACGACCTGCCAAACTTTTGGGGATCGTAGCATACAGGCCAACAGCACAGACATATTGGCTTTTTAGAACCCAATGTGACATGGTGCACTTGAAGGATTAAAAGGCTTGGTCTTGCAATTAGGTAATTTCTCCTTCAAATGTCATTTAACCTCAAGTTGTTGAAGGAGTTGCTATAAATGTTGAACCAATTAATTAAAAGGAAACCAACAAAGTGTTTGAATCGCAGCACATTATTTCGAGGATAGTCCAGTGGTATGCACACTCGTCATTGAGCTATCTACCATGGGTTCAAATCTGAAACCAGCTATAAACTGTCAACCTTGTGTTTTACAGGCAGAGCACGACATCGATGTTTGTACCGCCCCAACGATGGACGTTAAACTGGATCTCCTGTCTGCCGGCCTGAGATGGTGGATGCTAAAAGTCCCACAGTTTCCTTCCCAAAGAGTAGGCGAGTTATCAGCAGCACTGTGAACAAATTCCCAATTCCTGCCTTGTCTCGCCAACCGAGAATTGGGAAGGGAGGCAAGTGTGCAAACACCCCAAATGAAGGCTGTAATCTTGCAATGGAATGGATAAAGACTTATGTGTGATATTTCTAGCTTTAATTACAAGCACAAAGGCCAAGTTCAACTCGAAATGTCCACCCCTTATAAACTACACCGTTGCTAGAGAATAAAGGAGAAAATTTACACACATAAAGCGAGGACCTCCTGGACACAGATACCACGAGATTGGCACTTGGTAGAGCGCATACCTCCGCCAGGCTGAACAGTTTACATTTTGTATTCCATTGATTGGTCCACATGCAGATCTGGGCTTTCACCCTTGTCACACACCAAAATCGAATTGGCTTGTTCATGTCACCTAGCCAACTCATCCACCAAATTTTCTCATAACTCATACAGAAGTTTGTGAGATATCGTGCTATATATCGTTTTTGGCCCCATCTCTTCATGGTGAAAAACCACTTAAACAAGCTCAAATGAGCTAAGATCCTCGTCCTCTTAATGATGATGTCATAAAACGAATATGACATCATTGTGATGTATCAGGTTTGTGATAAATTATAATCTGTGCTCATGCCCGGCTTGATTCCCGCAAACAGAATTCAAACAGCTTGCCTAGTTTCGGAGATAATTTTTTAGGCGATTTCCATTAGCGGAGATATTTTGACGTCATCACTTTTTTTCTAGGAGGAATTTTCAAAATCGGAGATTGTTACTGTCTGCACAGGGTATTTTTACATATATATGCCAAGTTTCAGGAAGTTTCGATGAAAACTGGGGGCTGTGAAACAAAAAAGTCCACAAGAAGAAGATTAAGAACAACAACATGAGTAAGACTTTGAGATCCTCCATGAGGATCTAAAGATTCTAATAGTTGGATCCGGATCTTCACCAAACTATCAACAATTCGTCCTTTTCACACACACCAAATTTCGGCCAAATTCCACAACCTTTTGAGATATCATGCTCACAAACAGACAAACAGACAGACAGGGTAAAAACATAACCTCCATCCACCATCAGTGACAGAGGTAATTAACTAACTGCATTTATGAATAAAAGAGAACAAACAACAGACATACTAACAAGTAAAGGACGAGAATCAAAAGTAAATTGTGTGACACATACTCTCATGACTGACAGAATGGAAGTACATTGTAGGGTAGACAGCTTGTCTCCTGTATGAAGTCTAGAGTCAACTGTTCCATCTAGAGGATTGAATCTTGCGTCACACATCCCATGTCTTCAATTTTAAAATGAGTTACATTTCCACCAACTCCAAAATTACTCCATTGATTTGCAGGTTTAAATACTCAAGTAAAAAAGGTTTGGGTCTCGGGTCTTCCGGCTCCTGAGTCTTCAGTTGTCACAAGTCATAAAGATGCAACCCGAGTCTGACTGGAGTACTACAAACCTGCGAGATAGTCATTCTCTTCTGTGAAAGCATTGGGCCGAAAAAGTGCTGGAGTTAATAAATTCTTAAATATAATATACACATTCTAAAACTTCCAACAAGTAATTAATCGACAGCACTTCGTGCATAAGCAAGCTGCATGCAAAGCAAGTCGGTTTATCTCGTATGCTGCCTTGATCCACTGGTTTGCAAAGTGTTTCCCAACTGCTGAAGAATCTTCCAACAAGTGAGAGCTATTTGGGAAGTGGGTGATTGTTGTGTTGTGTGTGAAGAGAAATCAATTTCCCTCGATTCCTTCCTGCTGACTCCCACTTTCCCTTCTTGACCCCGAATCCAAGATTGCTAAGAGATCCGGCTCTATCTTTGGAACCTGATTATTTTTTTTCTTTTGGCACCGAGTGGTTTTAACACCTTCTGAAACATCACATGCTTTTGAGATCTCTTGATCTAGTGTGACTCTCAAACTGTAACTCCATTCTTCATCAGCTCTTTTCTCCAAAAGGTGCATTGAAGCGGATGCTTTTATCAAACTGATTTCAAACACAGATACTCAATACATCACAGGCTCGTCTCCGAAAAAGTGTTAGCCTTCTGTTATGTCGTATAATCTCCTCTCTTTTGACCCGACTGTTGAAAGGGAGTTAAGCACCCCAAAGCCACTCGCACAGACTTTGAGGGTATCACGAAGGAAATAGATAACGTTCTTCAGATCAAAGTTTATCATTTACTGTGACATATCAGAAGGGGAATGAACTGCTTCTGACATTCCTCCACAAACTATAAACTTGTATGTAAAGAGCAATTATGTATTTTCTTTGTTGTACATTCAAAGGGATCTAAAGTGATAACATCTGTGATCTAAAGAACCATAGCAAATGAAAAACTTGGATATAAAGAATAATGTATATCTGCAGGTGGATTGTGTTACATCATGAAATGCATTGATGATGAAAGCACATTAAAGAAGATGGTTCTTCGAGAGGTCCATATTTAGCGGAGGAATTCATTTTTGGAGACAAAAAAACATACATGAAGACAATTAGGAACACACTTCAACGAGAGGATAAATCCAAACTTGCATTGGTGGGGAAGAGGAAGAAATGATCATTGGAAAGGTGAAGAGTGCTATGCTTGTGGAGGTTTCATCAGAAACACTAGAAAGTTAGAGATCATTATCCTCTCACAGGGAAATCTAGAAGAGCTTCTCCCAGCTAATCTATCTATAATTCCAGCAGTGTGTGTGTGTGTGTGTGTGTGTGTGTGTGTGTGTGTGTGTGTGTGTGTCTGTGACCGCTGTTTCTCGACAACCACTTGTCCGATCTAATTGAAACTTACCAGATATATTGCTGGGGACCTGAGGATGTGCCTTTTCAAGGTTTGATATTAATTGGACAAGTGCTTCCCAAGTTATGGCCATTTATTTACCAAAACAATGACAGGACACATTGCTGCGTAGGCGTGGCCGATGTGGAAGAGATCCTCAGCCGCGTTCCCCATTATGGGTTACAATGTACGGACTTCCGGATAGTGATGACTTCCTGTATTCTAATAATTTCTCGATTTCTTATGCGCATTTATAGATAAACACAATGGCCCAATCCAGTCGTTGTTTACGCGAGCGAAGGAACGGCCTGTGTGGTTGTTTGAAAGGTTTTTCTTTTTTTGCACATACGGCCATGCACGTACGGGCACGTACTAGTAATAATAACAATAATAACAAGAACGAGAATTGCTTTGCAATATATGACCCCCACCAGATCCATGAAGAAGAAGAAACTCTCTAACACACCGTGTTTGGGTCTATTCGGCAAAATTGAAGGAAAAGCAATTTTCATTTCCTGATATCTTTTGTGGACGAGATACAAATAAAGACAATGAGGAGAACCAACCGTAGATAAAAACTTAGTTTGTTTTAACGCACGCACGAGCTGATACCGGAACAAAAATGAGGAATGAAGAAACTCACCATGTTTCGTTAGTTTCTACGACTTGCCTATTTCATATTAAAAACAAGAAGGGCCTGATCCACGAAAACATATCTAGCCCAATACATTTTTGAGATATCTTGCTATTTATCGTTTTTGAGCCCCCATCTCTCAATGGTGAAGAATCACTTTTCAAATTTTAGTAATGGGATCCGGATCGGGTTCTTCACAAAAATCTAATCACTTCGCCCTTGTCACACACCCAACTTGTTTACAAAATTTCATCTGGATCCGTCCAAAAATTTTTGAGACATCCTGAACATAAACAAACAAGCAAACAAACAGACAGAATGGGGTTAAAAAATAACCTCGTTCATCTTTGGTGGCGGAGGAAATAACCTGATGCATTTACATGAAGCAAAAACATGACTGTACGGCTCATGTACATACATAATAATTTGAGGTTATATGCTTGGAATCATTCCAATTGCACTGGGACATGGGCTAACAGCTAACACCCAGGCCTAAAGCCTGTGGCCTACCGATCTGTGCTGCTTTGTGCAATGGTGGCACACGTTTTTATTGGGGGTGGAGTCAGGGCAGCTTGACACTGACTCACATACATATAACTGTGATATTTTGTAAGTTTCAAATGGGCATAACTCTGTGAAAAAAATTGACGAAATAAGCTCAAACTCGAACTTATTCTGCACGTTATCAGAATGAAGCCAGGTACGAGGTTTCATTTGAACAAGTTAAAGTGCATGGGAAAAAAGTCTGAAAAGCCTCAGGTGCGACAGATGGATGGACAGACAGAATGGACAAATGGAAAGCACACCTACAAGTCCCCTCTGGTGAACCTGACAGGGGACTCATAACTACTCTATCGGTTAAAAGTTTTGGAACACCCCCATTTTTCAGATTTTACTGAAATTTAAGCAGTTCAAATCCAGTGAATAACCGGAAATGGTACAAAGCTAAGCGGTAAACTGCCAGAGGTTAAAAAATAAGTTTAGGTTACCAAAAACTGAAAAATAATGTAAATTACAGAGTTGTTAAAAAAGGTCCTTTTCAGGGAACAAGTAATGGGTCAGCAACTGCAGCTGTTCTGCAGCAATGGAAGTAAATTAAGCCTTGAAAGTTGATGCAAACAATTCCTACAGATTTCCTAACTTTTGTTGATTAGTTACAAACACTCTGTCTGTATAAAAGCAGTGATGGAACAGACTGTGTTGCTACACCCTCTGAAGCATTATTTGGACAATATTGCACTGCAGGAAGTAGTATATTGCTATCATAATGGTGAGAAAAAGACAATTAACAAAGGAAGAAAGACAGACCATTATCACCCATAAAAATGTAGTTCTTTCCTTTCGAGAAATTGCAAAGCGTGCCATGGTGTCAGTGAGTACAGTTTCCTCCACCTTCAAAAGGCACTTGGGAACTGGAGGAAACTGACAGGAAGAGGTCTGGCAGACCCAAAGCCACAACACAATCAGAAGACAAGTTTCAGAGACTCAACAGCTTGCGTGATAGGCAGCTCACAGGACAGCAGCTTCAAGCACAGCTTAACACTGGTCGAAGTAAGGAAGTCTCAGTTTCAACTGTGAAGAGAAGACTTCGAACTGCAGGTTTGACAGTTTGAGTGGCAGTAAGAAAGCCATTGCCAAGATTGCAAAATAAGAAAAAGAGGCTTGCCTGGGCCATGAAGCACTGACAGTGGACTACGAAAAACTGGAAGAAGGTCTTATGGACCGACGAATCAATATTTGAAATCTTCGGTTCATCAGCAGGGGTTTTGTACGCCGTCGAGTAGGTGAAAGGATGGTTCCTCATTGTGTAACCCCAACTGTCAAACATGGAGGAGGAAGCGTGATGATCTGGGGTCTTTTGCTGGATCCAGAGTCGGTGACTTGCACAGAGTGACTGGCACCCTGAACTAAAAGGGCGACCACAGCATTTTGCAGCGCCATGCAATACCCTCTGGTCTATGCCTAGTTGGTCAGGCGTTCATCCTTCAGCAAGATAACGACCCAAAACATACCTCCAGGCTATGTCAGAACTACCTTAGAAGAAAAGAACAACACGGTAGGCTTCAAATCATGGAATGGCCAGCACAGTCTCCAGAATTAAATCCCATCGAGCTGGTTTGGGATGAACTGGACAGAAGGGTGAAAGCAAAACAACCTACAAGTGCAACACATTTATGGGAACTTCTGCAACAGTGTTGGGAAGAACTTTCTGAACAATATTTGATTTCCATTGTAGAAAGAATGCCACGAGTATCTTCGGCTGTTATATCTGCAAAAGGTGGCTACTTTGATGAGTCGAAAACTTAGATTAAATTTTGTTCAACAAAATGATTCCATGATTTCTTTTTTTATCTGCAAGAGTATATTGAAACATTGAACTGCTTAAATTTCAGTAAAAACTGGAAAAATGGGGGTGTTCTCAAACTGCTTACCGGTAGAGTAGACCAGCACTCGGTGGATCGCATACCTCTGCCAGGCTGAACATTTTTTTTGTTTTGTAACTCACTGATAGGCCATATCTGGATCTGGACTTGAACCAAAATCGAATCGGCTTGTTCTGGTCACCTAACGAACATCCACCTCGTTTTGTCATAACTTGCCCACACATTTTGAGACATCATGCTTCATATCGTTTTTGGCCCCATCTCTCAATGCTAAAGAATCACTAAATGGTTAAAAAAAACCTTTAGGATCTGCATTCGGATCTTCACCAAAATTAAATGAAATCTACCTTCTCACACACCCAAACTGTCCCCCAAGTTTCGTCCAAATCCATCCATAAATTTTGAGATATTGTGCTTCAAGTATGTCGTTTTTGGTCCCTCTCTCAATTGTGAGGATTCACTGGAAAAATTCTAGGATCCGAATCCAAAACAGGATCTTCACCAAAAGCTAATCCTTTTGTCCTTGTCACACTCCCAACCTGTCCACCAATTTTCGTCTGAATCCATCCACGACTTTTTGAGACATTGTGCTAGGCATAGTTTATGGTCCAATCTCTCAATGGTGAAGAATCACTTAAAAATTCCAGTATCCGGATCTGAATCCGGATCATCACCAAAATTTAATCCATTTATTCTTGTCACATATCCAACCTGTCCACAAAAATTTCATCTGAATCCGTCCATAACCAACTTGAGATATCCTGTTCACAGACGTACAAACAAACAGACAGACTTACAGGGGTGAAAACATAACCTCCATCCACCTTCAGTGGCAGAGGTAATCATAATGGTACTCATAATAATAATAATAATAATAATAACAATAATAATAACAATAATAATACCAACACCGAGGTCAACTTCCGACATCTGTATTTTAAATCTCTCAATCCAGACCACTGCTGGTAACCTGAACATCATCTATTTAAAATAATCCTTCCGCCCACAGGACATCCATGACTACTCAGTGTCTCTCCCTGGCTATTGCCTCTGGTTTGATAGGCCTGAACCCTGTTCTGGCGGTGGAGTTGCACTTTACTTCAATAACTCCCACTGTCCGTGTATTGCTCTTACACCTCCCAACACCCAGGAATACCTTTGACTGCAACTTCCCCTCTGCTCCCTCGTCTTGTTTGTCTGTGTGTTGTACTATTTTCCAAGCAGTGATGACTCCATTTACATCTATCTCTCTCTCTGTCTCTCTCTCTGTCTCTCTCTGACAATATGGACCAACTTCTAACCACTCATCACAACTCTCTCTTCCTCATATGTGGTGATTCCACTCTCGCCAGTGTTCGTAGCTCTTTCACCACTTCACAAAAGGATTTTTGTAACTTGACGAGACCGACTCAGTCTGTGAACTTTCCGACCTGGATTTTTGCCAGTTTGCAAATCCTTCCTTCTCGACTTGTTAATGACCAACTTCCCTGGTAATGTCTCCTGCTCTTTCTCTTTTCCAATTGGTTAATCTGACAATGTGCTTGTGAGAATCAACATCTCTCCAACTATTCTTAGTGAGCTGCTTTAAGGCCGGAAAATCTGGCAGTTCACTCAGGCAGACTGGCAGCCATCTCACTTCAGGACTGTCTCCTATATCTCGTGCCCCTGATATTACCTCACCTGGGAATTCTTCCACAGAAACATGCACTCTCTTCCACAGAGATCCATCCCATCTCATCTTCAGTCATCATATGTATCCGCCCACCCATTGTACAATGCATCCTGTGGTAGGGCAATTGCCTTGAAACAACTTGCCTTTCCTGCTTCGAAGACACATCAGATCACCCCAAAAAGCCAGCAACAAGTGTGTTCACTCTCAGGGAAGTCAGAAAACAACATCTGGCCAACTTCAAACACCAACTTTTAAATTTTTCCCCCTCCTCTAAAACATGGTGTCACCTTGTTAAGTCTGTCTCTGGAGTATACTTCCCTTCCCTCACTTCAAATGGCACCACAGCCTATTTGACTCGTGAGAAGGCTGAACGCCTCACTTTTGTGTTTGCTTCCAACTATTGTATCCACAACCCATTGCACTGTGTTCCCACCATACTCAGTCAAACCCAACTGCTCCTGGATTATGTGTCTTTTGCATGTGAGAAGGTGGAGAGGTTTCTGGCAACTCTTGTGTGTGATATTTCAACTGGACCAGATGGCATCAGCTCAATTGTTCTAAAAAAATAAAAAACCTGTTGTGCTGCTCTTGCACATCGTCTTTCTACTCTGTTCAGAGGTAATTTTCCTGAGGGCATCTTCATCTGCTCGGCAGTCAGCCAACATTACCGCATCACATAAGCAAGGTGCAGCAACCAATATCCTTAACTACAGACCCATGGGATTACTTTCTATAATCAGCGAGGTCATGGAATCCATCTTGTTGCAGTTGACATCAAATCCTTCCTCTTCTCCAATGACTTCATCTCAGACAAATAATTTAGATTCAGACCAGGTCACGCTACCTTGGACATGTTTCCTCTGCTCTCCTAACAATGGATGGAGGCCCTCAATATCAGACATGACATCAGGGCCATCCCGCTACATATATATATATATATATATATATATATATATATATATATATATACATATACATATATATATATATATATATATGTATATATATATATATATATATATATATATATATATATATATATATATATATATATATATATATATATATATATATATATACATATACATATATATATATATATTTATGTATTGAGCTATCAATACAGTCTGGCATCCTGTCTTGCTCTCCAAACTCTCTGCTTATGGCATTCAAGGAAAATTCCATACTTGGGTTACTGACTTCCTCTTCTCTCAAAACCAACGTGTGGCTCTCAACAGATCTGCTCTCTCTGTCAAGGCTGGAGTGCCCCAAGGAAGTGTTCTGGGCACTGTCCTATTCCAAATCTTCATCAACAATCTCTGATTCTCAGGAAAATCCTCTTTATATCTTTCCTGATGACACAACCCACTGCCATGATATCCCTCATCCTTGAGATAGGCCGACATCAAACTCTTCCCTCTCTTCAGATATTTGCAAAATCACAAGCTGGTAAATCACTCAGAATACAGTATGTCTTTCAATCCTGAGAAACCCCACACCCTCATTCTCTATCTGAAAGGACCATATGGGAAGCCCTCCCATCTACTTCATGAACAACACTCTTGATGAAGTTCAGTCAAGCAAACTCTTTGGTTTCACTTTCAGCCATGATCTTTCTTGGGGAAACCACACTTCAAAGTTGGCGTTTAAAGCCAGCTACCGACTGGACATCCTCCATCCTTCCTTGGTACACCTGAACTCTTCTCTGCTGACAAGACCTTCATCTGCAGCTTTATGGAACACTGTTCTTCATTCTGGGCTGGCACTGCTGCTTCACATCTTGCTCAGCTTGATTCCGTGGAAGCCAAGATAATTGGAATCTCCCGCAATAAAGCTGAATCTATGGGCCTATCATTTTACCATCAAAAGCAAGTCCGTGGTCTTGCTGTCTTTTTCTGCCTCCTTTCTGGTCTTGTTCCCTCTTCTATCTCTGTGCTTCCCCCCACCCCAAACACAGGTTTTTGCAGGGTGAAGGTGGTCCACCAGCAACCCCCTTCTGGTGAAACTCCCAAAATCCAGAATCACTCCACACCTTCACTCATTTGTTCTTCTTTTTTTTATCCACCTCGCATTGCGAACACTGGCTCTAAGAGAGCTCCACGTTGTTCTTCTTCTTCTTCTTGTTCTTGTTCTTCTGGTGAAGACAAAACCTTTCGGACACGGCTCTTGGACACATTTGTCCTTGTTTTCCTTGCTATGGAACCAACTTCCACATTCTCTTCAATCCCATTCTTCACTCCAAGTCTTCAAGACAGTTGTTCACCACCATCTCAAATCACCTCGCATCCAAAACCAAGATCTTTTCCACCACAATTAACCCCTTCACACCTCCCAAAAATTTCCAGTTTTTTCTCTCCTGATAGTTTGTTTCTGCATCTATCTTATTGATCCAATGCATTTTCCACTCCCCCTCATCTTTTTTTTTTACCTGTCTCCATTGTCATCAGTCTCCATCCATCTTATCCCTCGGCTCTGCTGTTGGCGTTTTCTCCTTTCTTTTTCTGCTGTTGCTTTTGTTCTGTTGCGTCCTGATTCATCATATGTTCCAGCTCCTACAAGAGCCTTGACTCTGTATATGAAAAAGAAAAAAAAAGTCCTTTGATATGGACGCAGTTGGTGGGAGGACAAGGGACAGACCAACATTGAGGTCGAAGAAGATGATGGAGAGCGAGCGAGATTGGAGTGGCAGTAGACAGTAGTCAAGAGACTGGATGTTCACAATATTGTGGTGTGGACAAGGATAACTCATGTGGTGAGATTGAATGTGGGCAAAGAACATAGTAGAAGTAGTAGTACAGTATAATAATAAAAGAAATTAAAAAAAAAGAAATAAAAATGATTATTTATGCAACACTGAATTTAGTTTAAGGCCCGGTCACACCTTGACGTTTTAGCCAGCGATGGCAACGTATTAAAATGTATGTAAAACGCTGGCTTACGTTGAACTTTTGATGTTTTTTTTTAAAGATTCGGACGTATTCATAGCGACTTGGTCTTATGTATAACGCATTGGTAACGGACACAGAACGTTTCGTTGTGTTATAGATAACTTATACCAACGAATGCTGAACCTGTTGTCGGCCTACACAACCGATGTCCAACGATAGTCTAACTTAAGGCCCGGTCACACCTTGACGTTTTAAGGCCCGGTCACACCTTGACGTTTTAGCCAGCGATGGCAACGTGTTAAAATTTATGTAAAACGCTGGCTTACGTTGAACTTTTGATGTTTTTTTTTTAAAGATTCGGACGTATTCATAGCGACTTGGTCTTATGTATAACGCATTGGTAACTACACAGAACGTTTCGTTGTGTTATAGATAACTTATACCAACGAATGCTGAACCTGTTGTCGGCCTACACAACCGATGCCCAACGATAGTCTAACTCAGGCATAGCACGTTGCACGCATCGCCGACGATGTCGTGACGTAGCCTATTAAAAGGCTGACGCACAACGATTCAAATCATAAATGCCGTAGAAATGGAAGGGTCAAAATCGCGGTCACACCTTGGCGATCTTGCCAGCGTATGCCGACGTAACAAAAAGTGTCTAAAACGTTGGGGCACGTCGAATACGGTATGGGTAAGTTTGGTATGCGCGAGTAGAACGCTAAATACGCTATCATAAGTCGTAGTAAGTAGAGTACGTCAAGAAATTTTGAACATGTTCAAAATTTTACGACGTACTCGGCGTATGACACACGTTCGCATGTGATGGGGATAAGTTTTACACACGATATGTGGACGCTTACATACGTCCACAAAGGCTACTTATAAGCTACTCATAAGTCGAAACACGTCGCGGTAATGTCTTTTTTACGCGAAACTTATTTCTAACTTATGTTTGACGTGCTTTGAACCAATTCTTTACGTAGTCCCAACACACATCGACGTATGTAGACGTATTCCAATGATGTCTTCCGGTCGACAAAAAAAAAAATGAATGTGTTTCTAGCTTACAACTGCCATATAAAGACGTGTTCCCAGCGGTTTTGGGAATTGGTATATAAAAATGGTGTTCATAAAAGGGGAACCCAACAGTGTTTTCGAGTCCTTTTTGAGTCGATGTCCACGTCAGCAATAACAGTATCAGTATCAGTATCAGTATCAGTATCAGTATTAGTATTAGTAGTAGTTTGTTCATGTTGGCAGTAGTAGGTGGGTGTGAGGGGGAGGGTGTGGGTTATGATGGATCCTCCTTGCGTCCGCGTGTCCACGGGTAGGTTCATAAGCTGCCACTCAACGATTTAAATGGCTGCATCTCCACTATTGAAAGTAGACGCTTGCTCACAACAATTGGATTTTTTTACACTCAACGACTTTTAAACGGTACCACTCAGCTAGTTTCATTGTTTACAATGAACGATTTAAATTTCTGTCACTCACCTTTGTTTTTTTTTTTGTTTTTTTTTTGACGCTGGGGTTTGGAAATTTGAAGCGTTTCTTCTGAACGTGTTAAAACGCTCAAACTCGACTATTTTAAATAGACGCTGCCGATGGACAATTGGAATCATAGCCAAGCTAGACATCGAAGTGTGAACATCCTCGTCATGCCGAATAAAAGTTTGAAGAATGCTGCAAATAAGTGTCCTGGCCGTGGCCGTGGATGCTGACGCAAGGACGATCCATTATACCGACGTCTTTCAGCCTATGAGTAACTTAAAAGTAACGTCTGTCGACGTGTGGCAACGATCGCGTAACGTGCCAACAACACGTTAATCATAGGTTAGAAATAAGTTTCGGGTACTCTAAACATTACCTCGGTGTGTCTCAACTTATGATTAACTTACAAGTAGCATGTGTTGACGTCTGTCAACGATCGCAGACTGTGCCTACAACTTGTGGCCAGCGTAGCGGAACGTGTGAGTCATATGCCGACATACGTCGTGAAATTTCAAGCATGAAAAAATTTGAGGACAACCGAAAAGTACAACGTTTAAAGCCAACGTACAACGACGTATGGCAACGTACTACGACGTATGCCAGCGTGCTCTCAATGTTATCAAAACTTACCCATAACGTATTCAACGTGTGCCAGCGTTTTAGAAAAAAAATTCAAAAATCGGCATACGTTGGTTAAAACGTCAAGGTGTGACCGGGCCTTCAGCCAACGTATGCCGATTTTTGAATTTTTTTTATAAAACGCTGGCACACGTTGAATACGTTATGGGTAAGTTTTGATAACATTGAGAGCACGCTGAAAAACACTGCCATACGTCGTTGTACGTTGGCTTTAAACGTTGTACTTTTCGGTTGTCCTCAAATTTTTTCATGCTTGAAATTTCACAACGTATGCCAGCGTATGACTCACACGTTCCGCTACGCTGGCCACAAGTTGTATGCACAGTCTGCGATCGTTGACAGACGTCAACACATGCTACTTGTAAGTTAATCATAAGTTGAAACACGCCGAGGTAATGTTTAGCATACCGAAACTCATTTCTAACCTATGATTAACGTGTTGTTGGCACGTTACGCGATCATTGCCACACATCGACAGACATTACTTTTATGTTACTCATAGGCTGAAAGACGTCGGTATAATGGATCATCCTTGCGTCAGCGTCCACGGCCACGGCCTGGACACTTATTTGCAGCATTCTTCAAACTTTTCTTCGGCATGACGAGGATGTTCACACTTCGATGTCTAGCTTGGCTATGATTCCAATTGTCCATCGGCAGCGTCTATTTAAAATAGTCGAGTTTGAGCGTTTTAACACGTTCAGAAGAAACGCTTCAAATTTCCAAACCCCAGCGTCAAAAAACAAAGACGAGTGACAGCAATTTAAATCGTTCATTGTAAACAATGAAAATACCAGAGTGGTACCGTTTAAAAGTCGTTGAGTGTAAAAAAAATCCAATTGTTGAGCGCAAGCGTCTACTTTCAATCGTGGAGATGCAGCCATTTAAATCGTTGAGTGGCAGCCTATGAACCTACCCGTGGAGACGCGGACGCAAGGACGATCCATCATAACCCACACCCTCCCACTCACACTCACCTACTACTGCCAACATGAACAAACTACTACTACTACTAATACTAATACTAATACTAATACTGATACTGATACTGATACTGATACTGCTGGCATGGACATCGACTCAAAAAGGAACTCGAAAACACTGTTGGGTTCCCCTTTTATGAGCAGCATTTTTATATACCAATTCCCAATACCGCTGGGAACACGTCTTTATATGGCAGTTGTAAGCTAGAAACACATTCATTTTTTTTTTGTCGACCGGAAGACGTCATTGGAATACGTCT
The DNA here is from genome assembly GCF_056783735.1 of Eptatretus burgeri. Taxonomy (NCBI): domain Eukaryota; kingdom Metazoa; phylum Chordata; class Myxini; order Myxiniformes; family Myxinidae; genus Eptatretus; species Eptatretus burgeri. The sequence goes on along the minus strand of NC_140964.1, from coordinate 96,705,943 downwards.
ACATACGTCGATGTGTGTTGGGACTACGTAAAGAATTGGTACAAAGCACGTCAAACATAAATTAGAAATAAGTTTCGCGTAAAAAGACATTACCGCGACGTGTTTCGACTTATGAGTAGCTTATAAGTAGTGTTTGTGGACGTGTGGAAGCGTCCACATATCGTGTGTAAAACTTATCCCCATCGCATGCAGAACGTGTGTCATACGCCGAGTACGTCGTAAAATTTTGAACATGTTTAAAATTTCTTGACGTACTCTACTTACTACGACGTATGATAGCGTACTTTAGCGTTCTACTCATGTATACCAAACTTACTCATACCGTATTTGACGTGCCCCCAACGTTTTAGACACATTTTTCTTAGGTCGAAATACGCTGGCAAGATCGCCAAGGTGTGACCGCGATGTTGACACTTCCATTTCTACGGCAGTTATGATTCGAATCGTTGTGCGTCAGCCTTTTAATAGGCTACGTCACGACATCGTCGGCGATGCGTGCAACGCGCTATGCCGAAGTTAGACTATCGTTGGGCATCGGTTGTGTAGGCCGACAACAGGTTCAGCATTCGTTGGTATAAGTTATCTATAACACAACGAAACGTTCTGTGTCCATTACTAATATGTTATGCATACGACCAACTCGTTATGAATACGTCCGAATCTTAAAAAAACAAAACATCAAAAGTTCAACGTAAGCCAGCGTTTTACATAAATTTTAATACGTTGCCATCGCTGGCTAAAACGTCAAGGTGTGACCGGGCCCTTAGGCATAGTGCGTTGCACGCATCACCGACGATGTCGTGACGTAGCCTATTAAAAGGCTGATGCACAACGATTCGAATCATAACTGCCGTAGAAATGGAAGTGTCAACATCGCGGTCACACCTTGGCGATCTTGCCAGCGTATGCTGACCGAAGAAAAATGTGTCAAAAACGTTGGGGCACGTCAAATACGGTATGAGTAAGTTTGGTATACGTGAGTAGAACGCTAAAGTACGCTATCATACGTCGTAGTAAGTAGAGTACGTCAATAAATTTTAAACATGTTCAAAATTTTACGACGTACTCGGCGTATGACACACGTTCCGCATGCGATGGGATAAGTTTTACACACGATATGTGGACGCTTACACACGTCCACAAACGCTACTTATAAGCTACTCATAAGTCGAAACACGTCGCGGTAATGTCTTTTTTACGCGAAACTTATTTCTAACTTATTTTTGACGTGCTTTGAACCAATTCTTTACGTAGTCCCAACACACATCGACGTATGTAGACGTATTCCAATGACGTCTTCCGGTCGACAAAAAAAAAAATAAATTAACATGTTTCTGGCTTACAACTGCCATATAAAGACGTGTTCCCAGCGGTATTGGGAATTGGTATATAAAAATGGTGTTCATAAAAGGGGAACCCAACAGTGTTTTCGAGTCCTTTTTGAGTCGATGTCCATGTCAGCAGTAACAGTATCAGTATCAGTATCAGTATTAGTATTAGTATTAGTAGTAGTTTGTTCATGTTGGCAGTAGTAGGTGAGTGTGAGGGGGAGGGTGTGGGTTATGATGGATCATCCTTGCGTTTAACGATTTAAATGATAAACTCAACGATTTAAATGGCTGCATCTCCACTATTGAAAGTAGACGTTTGCGCTCAACAATTGGATGTTTTTTTACACTCAACGACTTTTAAACGGTACCACTCAGCTAGTTTCATTGTTTACAATGAACGATTTAAATTGCTGTCACTCGCCTTTGTTTTTTGACGCTGGGGTTTTGAAATTTGAAGCGTTTCTTCTGAACGTGTTAAAACGCTCAAACTCGACTATTTTAAATAGACGCTGCCGATGGACAATTGGAATCATAGGCCAAGCTAGACATCGAAGTGTGAACATCCTCGTCATGCCGAAGAAAAGTTTGAAGAATGCTGCAAATAAGTGTCCTGGCCGTGGCCATGGACGCTGACGCAAGGACGATCCATTATACCGACGTCTTTCAGCCTATGAGTAACTTAAAAGTAATGTCTGTCGACGTGTGGCAACGATCGCGTAACGTGCCAACAACACGTTAATCATAGGTTAGAAATAAGTTTCGAGTTCGCTAAACATTACCTCGGCGTGTCTCAACTTATGATTAACTTACAAGTAGCATGTGTTGACGTCTGTCAATGATCGCAGACCGTACATACAACTTGTGGCCAGCGTAGCGGAACGTGTGAGTCATACGCCGGCATACGTCGTGAAATTTCAAGCATGAAAAAATTTGAGGACAACCAAAAAGTGCAACGTTTAAAGCCAATGTACAACAACATATGGCAGTGTTTTTCAGCGTGCTCTCAATGTTATCAAAACTTACCCATAACGTATTCAACGTGTGCCAGCGTTTTAGAAAAAAAATTCAAAAATCGGCATACGTTGGCTAAAACGTCAAGGTGTGACCGGGCCTTTAGGATGCATGTTAAAACTAAGGGAAATAACACATGAGAATTGACAACAGATTATGCGCTCCTGAGGTTTATTTAACAAGAGCTCAAGAGAGGAATAAGCCACATGTCTGCAAAGACATGTGATTAGCCAAGCAAGAACTATTTGAGATCAGACGATAAAACTAGAGGAAGCTAGAAGGGCACTCGGTAGAGCGCGTACCTCCGCCACATAATGCCTGATCCACGAGAACATATCGGGCCGAATACATTTTTGAAATATCATGTTATTTCTTGTTTTTGGCCCAATCTCTCAATGGTGAAGAATCACTTTAAGAACTAAATAATTATTGTATCCGGATCCGGATTCAGATCTTCACCAAAATCGAAAAAAAATTTCCTTGTTACATACTCAACCCGGCCATCAAGTTTCGTCCGAATCCGTGCACAACTTTTTGAGATATTGAGCTAAATAACATTTTTAGCCTGATCTCTCAATGGTGAAGAATCACGTAAAAAAATTCTAGTAGTTGGATCCGGATCCGGATCTTCACTAAAATCGAATCGGTTCCTCCTTGACACACAACCAACCTGCCCACAAAATTTCATCTGGATCCGTACACAATTTTTTGAGATATCCTGCACACACACACACACACACACACACACACACACACACACACACACACACACACACACACACACACACACACACACACACACACACACACACACACACACACACACGGGTGATAACATAACCTCCTTCACCTTCGTTGGTGGAGGTAATAATTAATTTATTACAATGGCAACAATCTCTATCCATCCATCCATCCATCCATCCATCGAGACCAGAATCTGTGCAGAGCATTGGTGCTGCCGAAGCAGTCTCCTTGACTCTTGGACACAATCATGGACGGGTTGCCACTCCGACACAGGATACTCAAATGGCTCAACCATCCAAGCAAGCTGGTACTGATTTTGCCAACCTTGGAACGATGACAGGCTGAGTCAACCCCACCTGGTATTAATTCAATGAACCAGGATTTGAACTTAGGAACCAATAGTCCCAAGCCAACCATCATAACCATTCAACCAACACCAATCATAATCACATGTATAATCTCTATGGCTGGGTTACATTGGTTCATCCCAGTCAATCTTGGTTCGAGGATTTAAATGGATAATTGATGAAAACGCACATTCAAGAGTACGAGACAGATATACTCAGAAATCATATGTATGATGTAGAATGTATAAACTGTTTTTGGAAAAACGGCATGATAGACATAAGTGTCCTCCACTTCTTCTTCAATTTGTAATTTGGCTTTGATGAATAAAGGATTTTGAACATCCATCGATAAAGTGGTGTTGGCTTCATGGTTTGGGTGGTGGTTTGGGATCCGAGGGTCATGAGGTCAAGCCCCGTTGGCGCTGAATGAACACCAGGGGGTTGACTCTGCCTGCCATCCTTCCAAAGTCAGTGAAATGAGTACCAGTGTAGCAGCCAAAAGGGAAGGCGTATTGACGGATTTATTAAATCTGGTATTGGTGTGGCACAAAAATGATGGGCCGAATGGCCACTTCCTGCGCACAATTTCCTTGTAATCCTTGTTATCACATACAGGACAAACATTAGTTGACATCATTGTATTTTACATGAATTTAAACGACATTAGTAAACAATAAACAAACACAAAGGGTGTAAAGGATTTGAACCTGGGTTCCCCACTTCATGAGCCAGGGGTTATGACATGCACGTGACTGGAACATGAACAAGGCAACTCAGATTGAAAGAAGAGCAGCACATCCAGCACCAGGAAACTTCATGATCATGATCTTGTGAATGCTAATTTGACCGGGATTAAATCACGAACTTAGTCTGCTGGTTTCATCATGGATGAGGGACCGCCGTGCCACTGACGCAGCGCCGTATAGATTATGAGGGTATTTTCCCAGGATATCAACACATGTCGCCCGATACTTTTCGATATATGATGTGGGATCTTTAAAGCCTGCCAGCGGATGCTATCATATTGGACAGACTGCTTAATGTCCCTCGAAATTATGATGGAAGTATGTTTTGTCTCAAACCAATTTTAAAGCATTTCCTTTCGCCAGGATTCAGTATAACAATGACTGATTGAGTAATGCATTTCACACAAGCACCCTGACTCAACCTGTAAGTTGATTTCAAAGCAGATATGAAACGGCAAGTAAAGTGTGACCTTGAGGAGAACTTTTACAAACTGGAAAACAATTCGGTATTTTGAAAGCCGATGGAACAATTAATAAAAACGAATTTGATGTAAGATCATGTTCAACTTGGTAGGAATAGAAAAAAAAAAATTAATAAATCAAACTCCATTGTCAGAAAATTGAATTGCAATTCGAAGGAAGGAATAATAAAAGCATGAGAAAAGCGATCTAGCTGACATTTACAATTTTCAATTGAAGTAAGACATTGATGTATCGCTCCTTGAGCAGTAATCTAAAGAAAAGGTACAATATCAAGTGTGCACGTTAATGTAGGACAACACGGATACAGAGATGGCTTGAGAATGGACATCACACCTGAGCACATTTACAAAGACATGGAGGAAGAAAAGACACGCATGATCCTTAAGATATCTCTGGAGAACACCGTCCTACATATCAAATATGAATTATAAAGTAATGGGAACATTTGAAGATGAGTTTAATGGAAATGCAATTATTGGATCCCACGCTTTAGTTTCAAAGATGTACACCTTGAGGGTCGAATAATTCATTGGTGCTAGCATATAAAGGAAGGAGAAAAGAAGATAAGTAACAATAATCAAAAGTCAAGAAAATACTGCTGTGGTTTGGGGAGGAGGGTGTGGAGTGTGTGGTGTGGGTGGGAGATAGGGTTGTATGGTAGTTTGTGGAAGTGTGGAGTATTGGCTGAGGGTAGGGAGGGGTAAGTTGGCGGTGTGGGGTGGGAGGTTGGAGTTTTGTTGTACATAAGGATGTGGGGTGTAAGGTGTAAGGTAGGGGTGAGTGGTGGGAAGTGTGGGGGTATTTTAATTCAAAAGGTATAAATAAGAGAAGAAAGGAAGCCAAATGGTATATAATGTCTGGTTATAACAAAAATATATAATTGTACAACTGCCGCAATTGCTTGTTTAACAAGTAAAAAAAGACATAAAATGCCATAGCTCCCGTTGTTTTAGTAATTTTGTGGTATGGAGTTAAAGGGCAAGTCCATATTTATGTACAACAAAAATGGCTGTCAGTCGACCAGTCAGCCATCTTTGATCAGATTGCAAAATAAAGTGAGGGGCACGTGTATGTCATCATGTACTGTGCTTGTGCTAAGTTTGAACAAGATCGGTAAATGCATGTCCGAGAAATGGCTGAGGGCGTGTTCGACACCAGGTTTTTTAACAACTAAAATGGCCACCAGTTGGCCATCTTGTATCTATAGAATTTAACAGAGTTCTAAAGGGTAATTCTAAATGGTTCTAAAGGATAATTCTAAAAGGTTGTAAAGGGTAATTCTAAATGGTTCTAAAGGGTTCAAAAGGGTAATTCTATGGAGTTCTAAAGGATAATCTAAATGGTTCTAAAGGGTTCTAAAGGGTAATTCTGGAGAGATCAAAAGAGGAAATTATAAATGGTTCTAAACGGCAATTTAAAATAGTTCAAAAGGGTAATTCCGAATGATTCAAAAGAGTAATTCTAAAGGGCTCTAAAGGGCAATTATAAATGGTTCTAAATGGTTCAAAAAGGGTAATCATAAAGAGTTCTAAAGGGTAATTACAAATGTTTCCAAAGGGTTCTCAATTGTATTTTGAAAGGGTAATTATAAATGGTTCTAAAGGATAATTCAAAAGGATTTTAAAGGGTAATTCTAAATGGTTATGATGGGTTCAAAAGGGTAATTATAAATTGTTCTAAAGGGTAAATTTTAATGGGTTCAAAAGTGTAATTCCAAATGGTTCTAAACGGTTCGAAAGGATAATTATAAAGAGTTCTAAAGGGTAACTCTAAATGCTTCCAAAGGGTTCCAAAGGGTAATTCTATATGGTTCTAATGGGTAAATTCAAAAAGGTTCAAAATGGTACATTTGGAGGGTTATGAAGGGTAATTCTAAAGGGTAACTGTAAAGGGTAATTCTAAATGGTAATTGCAAAGTGTAATTCTAAATGGTTCTAAAGGGTTCTAAAGGGTAAATTCTAGAGAAATCAAAAGGTTAATTATAAATGGTTCTAAACGGCAATTTAAAATAGTTCTAAAGGGTAATTCCGAATGATTCAAAAGAATAATTCTAACAGGCTCTTAAAGGCAATTATAAATGGTTCTAAACGGTTCAAAAGGGTAATCATAAAGAGTTCTAATGGGTAATTATATAAAGTTCTAAAGGGTAATTATAAACGTTTCCAAAGGGTTTGCAATTGTATTTCTAAAGGGTAATTATAAATGGTTCTAAAGGATAATTCAAATGGGGTTTAAAGGGTAATTCTAAAAGACAATTCCAAATATGCCTAGTGTTGGCTTAATTCTAAATGATTCTAGGGGTTCGAAAGAGTAATTCTAAATGGTTATGATGGGTTCAAAAGGGCAATTATAAATTGTTTTAAAGGGTAAATTTTAACAGGTTCAAAAGTGTAATTCTAAATGGTTCTAAACGGTTCGAAAGGATAATTATAAAGAGTTCTAAAGGATAACTTTAAATGCTTCCAAAGGGTAATTCCAAAGGGAAATTCTATATGGTTCTAAAGGGTAAATTCTAAAAGGTTCAAAATGGTAAATTTGGAGGGTTATGAAGGGTAATTCTAAATGGTAATTGTAAGGTGTAATTCTAAATGGTTCTACAGGGTTCCAAAGGGTAAATTCTAGAGAGTTTAAAAGGGTAAATTCGGAGGGTTATAAAGGTAATTATTCAGAGTCCAAAAGCGTAATTCTATAGAGTTCCTAAATTGGCGGCCGTAGTGCAGAAATTGTGGGTGAAGTCAGGTGAACTGTCCAACGAATGTGTGTAACCTGCACACATGCACAGCTCCTTCATAGTATAGATAGATAATCGATTTACATGGTTACAAAGCTAATAATCGATTTACTTAGAACAAATATGACTTCCTTTAATTACATTTACTTGCCTGTTTTAAAAGCCTGTGTTTTTTTTTTTTTTTTGTATACCTTGGTCGAGGCTCGTATGAGAGCTAACACACAACTCACAGCAAGGAGGCATGAGACAAGAGGGGCAGGAGTGGAAGGGACAAAACAGTGGGGAACAGACACATTAGGTGAACTGTGGAAGGGAGAGGGATGGGGATGGGATGGGGAACATGGCGAAGAGAAGATGGACATTTCAGGGACTTTCAGGAAGGAAAGTAGGAGAAATGAAGGAAGTGGGCTTGGGTGGATTATCGGGGGTAGAAAAGATCGAGGATTTGGATGGGGGAATATAAGAGGTGGTGGTGAACAGCTGTTTTGAAAGCCTGGAGGGAAGAATGGGAAAGAATAGAGTGAGGAAGTTTATTCCAAAGGCGGGAAAAAAGAGGAATGAAAGAGTGAAGATGAGCAGTGATTCGTGATTTTGGTAGTTTTACCAGAAGGGGGTTGTTGGCGGACCTTGAGCGCCCTGTGGAAATGTGGTGGGGACAAATCGCAGAGAGAGCAGGGGGGGGCAAGGCTGGAGAGGAGTCGGTAGAAGACAGAAAGACCACCGACCAACCTGCGGTGATTGAGTGAGAGGCCCAAAGACTCAGCTTCATTGCGGGAGATGCCGATGATCTTAAATGCCCTGGTTTCGACAGCGTGAAGCCGAGGAAGGTGGGAGGCAGGAGCACCAGCCCAGAGGGGAGAGCAGTACTCCATCAGGCTACGGACAAAAGCTTTGTAAGTGGTCAGGAGCTCAAGAGGGCCGAGGAAGGACTTAGCACGACGGAGGATTCCCAGTCGGCGACTGGCTTTTGAGGCGAGGTTGGAAATGTGACTTTCCCAGGAAAGGTCATGGCAGATAGTGAGACCGAGAAGCTTGAAAGAAAAGACTTCTTCCAGAGGATTGTTGAGAAAGTGGATGGGGGGGTTGTAAACGGTCCTTTCGAAGAGACATAGTGAGAGTGTGAGATTTGTCTGGATTGAAAGACATGTTCCACGTGTTGGACCAGTTTGTGATTTTATCCAGATCTGCAGTGAGTGAAGAAGCTGCTGCTTGCCGGTCTGAGGGATGACAGATGGTACGGCAGAGGGTGGAGTTGTCGGCAAAGAGAAATAGAGGATTTTCCAGAGAGTCCGAGAGATCATTGATGAAAACCAGAAAAAGAACAGGGCCCAGAACGCTACCTTGAGGAACTCCAGCCTGCACAGGAAGAGGGGATGAAAGAACTCCATTTAGGGCCACACGTTGACTGCGACAGGAGAGGAAGTCTGCGAGCCATGAGTGGAGATGGCCTTGAATACCATGGGAAGAGAGTTTGGTGAGTAGGGCAGGGTGCCAGACTGTGTCAAAAGCACGTGATATGTCCAGGGATACGGCTCGGATTTCCTGTCTGGCATTGAGGACCTCCATCCATTGATGGGAGAGCAGAAGCAGCATATCCAGGATAGAGTGACCTGGTCTGAAACCAAATTGATGATTGGAAATCAAGCCATTGGAGAAGAGGAAGGATTTCATATCTGAGGCGATGATGGATTCCATCACCTTGCTGATGATTGGGAGAAGGCTGATTGGTCTGTAGTTATAGGGATCTGTTTTTGCACCTTTTTTATGCAGGGCAGTGATGTTAGCAGATTTCCAAGCAGATGGCAGATGACCTTGGGCAAATGAGAGGGTGAATAGAACAGAGAGAGGGTGAGCAAGAGCAGAAGAGCAGGCTTTGAGGACACGTGGGCTGATGCCGTCTGGACCGGTTGCAGAATCTGACTCGAGGTTTGAAAGCAAGCTCTCCACCTTGTCAGGCGAAAAGGATACAGAGTCCAGGGACAGTTGGGTGCGACTGGGTAAAGTGGGTAGAGATAGTGATGGGTTTAGGACACAAGATTTAGCTGCAAACACAGAATTTAGACATTCAGCTTTATCACGTGTGGAATCAGCAGTGCGGCCATTTGAGGTAAGGGAGGGGATGGAGGGGGAACATACACCAGAAACAGATTTGATTAAACGCCACCAGGATTTTGAGGAGGGAGAGAGGTTTGAGAGTTCAGACTTGAGATGAGAAAGATGTTGTTTTCTGGCTCTCCTGAGGGTAGATACACACTTGTTCCGAGCTTTGTGGAAAGAACTGAGATTGCCCTCAGTTGGGTTTGCTTTCCATGAGGCAAAGGCAAGTTGTTTCAGGACAACTGCCTCGCCACAAGCTTCAGTAAACCAAGGGCGGGAGGAAGGGTAAGACAACTGAACACGAGAGGGGATAAATCTGTGCATGAGGGAGAGCAAGTTTCTTTGAAAGAATTCCCAGGATGAGTTGATGTTTGAGAAAGTAGTGATAGGAGACCAGTCTGTAAGTTTGATGGCTGCTCGGAGACCCTGCCAGTCAGCTTGAGTGAAATGCCAGACTCGACGGCGGTGAGGTGGTTCTCTGATAACAGCCAGAGAGATGTCCACTTTAACAAGACGTGGTCAGAAGAACCAATTGGAGCGAAGGAAGAGCAGCAGATATTGTCAGGGAAATTTGTCAAAATCAGATCCAGAAGAGATGGAGTACCATTGGTTGAGATCTGGGTCGGGAAGTTGACCGATTGAGTCAGTCCCAATGAGTCACAGAAAGCTTTTGCTGAGGTGCCATGGCAGGTGAGAGAGGTACCCACACCTAGCCAACTGGCGTGATGACAATTGAAGTCACCACATAAGAGGAAGAGAGAGTTTGGATGAGAAGATAGAAGATGGTCCATGTTTTCGGATAGTGAGATGTAGATGGAGTCATCACTGTTCGGTGGACGGTACAGTACACATATAAACATGAGGTGGGAGTGGAGGGGAAGCCGAAGCCAGAGGTATTCCTGGGGGTGTGGGGGAGTGAGAGCAGTGCATGGAGAGTGAGGAATAGAGTCTTTGATGAAAAGAGCAACACCTCCACCAGGACGAGGCTCAGGTCTGTCATACCGTAAGAGGGAGTAGCCAGGGAGAGATACTTGGGAGTCAGACACGTCTTGGGAGAGGAAAGTTTCTGTTAGGCAGATAATGTCTGGTTTGTCAGTGGCAACCTGTATGGAAAGATCTGAAAGGTTTGAGCGAAGGCCCCGGATATTTGAGGTCCACACTTTTAATGAAGAGGAAGGGGAGGAGGCTTTGGGTGCAGGAGTTGGAGGAGGAGGGGAGGGTAGGACAAGGGACGAGAGGGGCAGGTAAGGAGGGTTGCTGAAGGAGTGTGGGGTATTGCAGAACAGCGAGGGGAGGGGGCCGAATGAGGAGAAAAGGCTCTGTGGTGCTGGGGGAGAGGGGGGACAAGAGACAAGGAAGAAGGCAGTTGAGGATTTGAGGAGGTGGAGTGAAGAGATGGAGGTGAGAGGGCAGTGGAGGGAGGCAGGTTGGTGGATGAGAGGGGGGCAACTTTGAGAAGGAAGAGTGAGGGGGATGAAAGGTGGGAGAAAGGTGAGGGGGGATTTTTGAGAGAGGTGAGAGGGAGGCTTGGAGGGAGAAGAGTGGGATGGTTGCTTTGAGAGTGAGAGTGAGGGGTGAGGGGGGTGAGTTGGCACTGAATTTGGAAAAAAAGAATGGTTGATGGAAAGCGAGCATCCATGGCAAACTGTGGTTTTTAAAAGTTTTAGGTCAGAGATGCGATTTAACACAATTCTTGATGGGTGCAATGAAGGCGAATTCAGAGCATGGAGAGAAGAAGCGCTGTAATAGTTGGATTTTTTAGGCAAGGAATGAAGGAGAGCTCGAAATAAGAGCAGTCTGTTAAAATAGCAGAAGAGTAGTGCATTGTGAAACAGTAAAGAGTACCACATGTGTGAGAGAGGAAGATGAAGCATTATAAGATCGTTTTTGTTGTTAAAAATAATGTATGAGAGAGTTCAACAGATTAGGACATGGAAGTGTATTAAAAAAAAAAAAAAAATCGAGGAAGAAGACGAGGAGGAAGTTAAGAGGAAGAAGAAGAAGCAGAATCGGGAGAAGGGGAGAAGGTGAGCGTGTTGTTGTTGTTGGGTGGATATATATATATATATATATATATATATATATATATATATATATATATATATATATATATATATATATATATTTTTTTGTTATTAATATTAATATATGAGAGAGTTCAACAGATTAGGTCATGGAAGTGTAAAAAAAAAAAATAAAAAAATCGAGGAAGACGAGGAGGAAGTTAAGAGGAAGAAGAAGAAGCAGAATCGGGAGAAGGTGAGCGTGTTGTTGTTGTAGGTTGTTTTTTTTTTTTTTTTTTTTTTGAGATAAGAAAGAGATTAGTTGGGAGAATGGGGGATGTTTGGAAAGTGGGAAGGATCAAAATTGAAGGTAATGAGGAGGATAGAAAATGAAGGTAATGGGGAGAAAAAACAAACAACAACAAAAAAAAAAAACGATTGAACACCGAGTGGAACCGGTAGGCCTCAAGCACAGGTAAGAACGTCGACAAAAATACTCACAAAATAGCACGATTTTTGAAACAAAACCGAACTAGCAACACACAGTAACATGTAGGTGAGAAAATTAAACAGTTAAAACGGAACAAATAACAGCCGGAAACTTAGCTTTGAGAACGTCAGCAGGGAGCCCCAAAGGAGACCTCTCGCTGCTCAAAACCGGAACCGGAAGTCAAAACCGGAACCGGAAGTTTTCTTTATTGAGGAAGAAGAAGCGGGACATTGATCTTCAATCTAGCAATTCCAACAGTAACATTTATTATTCTACGACAACAGGAACCCTTTCCAAAGACATGGGAGGAGCACACAAAAGGAAATATAGTTATACTTCTCAAAGCAAAAGAAGGATTCATAAAAGTACATGGAAACAGCACACAATCACCAATCACAGCCATTACAACCACAAATACGACATGAAATATCCATTCCCATGTGATTACTTCATTTTACATCCTCATTAACACTCACATATGCATATACACAACTCGAAGGGCACGTGGTAAAGCGCATACCTCCGTCACGCAATGCCCGATCCACGAGAACATATCGGGCCCAATACATTTTTGAAATATGTTTTTATGCTAAATATGTTTTTTGTCCCTATCTCTCAATGGTGAAGAATTACTTACAATTAAATTCTCATATCCAGATCCGGATTCGGATCTTCACCAAAATCGAATCTATTCGTTCTTGCCGCACACCCAATGTGTGTGCCAAGTTTCATCAGAATCAGTCCACAACTTTTTGAGATATCGTGCTATATTTAGACCTTTCTCTCAACGATGAAGAATAACTTTAAAAATTAAAAAACTCTCATATCCGGATCTAGATTTGGATCTTCAGCAAAGTCAAATCAATTTGTCCTTGTCACACTACCAACCTGTCTACCAAGTTTCGTCCAAATCCGTCTACAACGTTTTTGGGATATCGTGCTATATAGTTTTTGGCCCTATCTCTCAATGGTGAAAAATCACTTACAAAATTCTAGTAGTTGGATCCGGATTCGGATCTTCACCATAATCTAATCAGTTCGTCCTTGTCACACACCCAAACCTGCCCACAAAATTTCATCCGAATCCATCTGCAACTTTTTCAGATATCTTGCACACAAACAAACTGACAGAAAAGGGTGAAAACATAACCTCCTTCACCATCAGTGGTGGGGGTAACTTGAGTTCATAGAACACGATACCCCACACTTCAAGTTTAAGTATACTGTATACTTCAATTTCAATAAAATGACAATTTTAAAGATCGTTCAAAAAATTCCATAAATATAGCGCCATTGAAGCAGTATTATACATCACACCCGACTTAACATATCCAAGCACTGCTGAACTGGAGGTTCTTGGAAATGACAAGAAGGCAATTTGTGTTCTACAGTGGTCAAGGATATAATTCAAAGTAAATAAAACGAGCGATACCCGTGCACATGCATGGGATAGCAGTACAACATAGTTGGTGGCAGACGACAGACCGAACATGGGGAATGAAAAAATACGCATTGTGCAAAATGCAAGTGGTACTATGGAACGCCAAGACTTCCCAAACATTGTCGGCATGTCCGCTAAGTACCACAGCAATTTCATAGGGGTCGTGTGATGGCGAGCCAAGTTTTTAGTGTGCAAGCTTGGTATTATAATAGAGACGAAGATTGCAAAAGTTGTATAAATAAGTTCCGGAATTTACCGCCAATTCCACAATATCTATTACACCACTTTATATAATATGTTACATTAGTTCTTCATGTCTGTTGTTTGTGTCCTTCATGATGTCCTTAAAAACAATAACTTTCCCGTTTGGATGATTTTCAATTTTATTTGACTGCCAAGTGGGCAGACAGGGTAAAAAAATTATCCCACTCCTCTCTGTGCATGTGTGATCAGGCAAAATTCAGAGACAAAGTACTGTAGACAAATAGAACATTCAATTTAAATATGTTGTTCCTCGATCATAAACTGATGTTTCCAGACAGACAGACTGACAAGAACCAATTGCTTAAGCACACTTTTCATTTTGGGCATGAAGAATGATATATATATATATATATATATATATATATATATATATATATATATATATATATATATATATGTATATATGGGGCAGTGAATAAGTAACCTTAAAATGGCGATATAAATTTGAGAATGTAATGTGTGCAGTTGGAGACGACATATCTTATATCTATGGGTAAGAGTCATGTTTTGCCTGTTCGAGATCTGGCAACATTGAGTGCATGACGTCAGTAGAGCAGTTCCAAGATGGCGTCTCCCTGAGAAGCATGCACCAGGGAGGAGAAACGTTCTATCATCCGTTTCTTGAGAAGTGAGGGTGTGAATCCCAATGAAATCTATCGCTGAATGAAAAGGCAATATGGTGACGCATGTTTATCGCTGCAGCAGGTGTACGACTGGGACAGGAAGTTTAAAAGTGGAGTTCTTTCAGTTCTGGTGCAAGCTGTCTTGGCACCTACCTTGCACACACTTTGCGGAACCCCAGCACATTGTGAATGATATGGAATGTTGAATCATGGCTAATGTTCAATTCGGAGGTTTAGTCAATTTATATATGTAAGGTTTGATTTGAAAGCATCATTAAATAAGCTCATGTGGCATCAAAATGTGAAAACTTTGGAGTGGGGAGGGGGGGGGGTGGAGGAGGTTAATACTTTTGTAGGCCACTGTAATTATATAAATTTTTCTTTTAATTAATTTACTTTTCACATATTAATTATGTAGATCTTTCCACTGAAGGTTTTTATTTTGTTGAGGAATTAATTGTGTTGTTCAAGATAATGTTCAATGGAAACCCATTTATCATTTTCCAATTCAGTACATTTCTTATTGACCCTGTTTTATTGAACTCCATAATTTTTTTTTTATTTCAAGATTGAGGTTGGTTGAAGGATTAAATGACAAAGGGTAAAAACACAATGTACTGACACTGGTGCAGTGGGGCCACAGTGGATCACAACAAGAAAGGGAATGAATGAACAGGAAAATAGAGCAGAAGGGAGGGGTGGAAACTCATAAGTAAGAGGGTTGGGTTCAGTAGGGTTAATGTGGGTAGAAAACATTTTGCGTAGTGATGGCCGGGGATGACATATGATGGTGGTCCACAGTTTTCCTGAAACGTTGAAGGGAAGAGTGCATTTGAATCATTACAAGAAGGCAGTTCAACAAACGGGAGAAAAGACAAACAAAAGAATGGAGTTGAGCAGAGGGCCTGGAGTTTGCAAATTTAACTAGGAAGGGGTTACTGAAAGACACTTGTGTCCTCCAGGAGCTGAGAAGGGTCGTAAGGCTGCTTGGGACTAATATGACTTCAAAGTGGTGCTCAAATGCTGAGTTGCAGCTTTCACTTTAAAATATCTCTCATGGAATAATTTTATCACTTTAAAATAACTATCATGGAATAACTTTATCTTCATCTGCAGTCCACAATTTCAAAGTACAGTATATCTTTTACTCTTGTTTAAAGTGATTAAACGAGTCCAAAAGGATAATACCCATCTACTTTATCAAACTAGAGGGATGCGATCGGAGATCGCTTGATGGTTCCTGGTATAGTCAACTCGTAATTGCCAATAGGTAGCACTTGAAATTCTATCTCATAATGAAAACAAATGTATTTTTTTGTTTCCAAAAGGTGGACAGCAAGACTAAAAACACTTTAATGCCTCCCTCCAGTAACCATACTAATTATATATTAAATAATGGGGAAAAAACATGCAAATGGAAAATATTTAAATTGACAAAAAAAAAGAAAATTAAATACTTTAAATTTTTTTTGAAAATTGAAAAAAAGAAAAAAAATTGAAAAATCAAGAAATTAAATATTTGAAAAATTTAAAAAGTAAATAATTGAGAATTGGGAGTGGGGGGGGGGGAGTGAAAATTGTGGGGAAAAAATTGAAAATCTAAAAATTAAACAATTAGGTAATTAAAAAATAAATAATGGAAAATTATTCTTCAAAAAGTGGAGCACCAGAGACACCAAGACTAAACACTTAATGCCTCCCTTTGGGAACCATAATAATAAATGTCAGGATCTAAAATCTAAAATCTCACACATGTCAGGTTTCTAAAATCGATTACCGTAAAGGATTACAAAACTTATAATTTCTTTATCATGTTTAGTTCAACCAGGTTGCTTGTCTTAATTTTATCAACGACTTTGGAATAAATTTTCCTTTTCTGAAATCTCCTCCTGATAGGATTATACAATTCCACAAGATATTGTTGTTTATTTAGCTCTTCAACAAAGCCAAAGTCTCCTTTGCATCATTAAGCTTTTCAAACTAGGTAGAGTACAAGTCTCAGTTTCAGTCGAAAACCTTTAAGTTTTCTTAGAAATCAACATCCGAATTCTGGACACCGGGAAATTGGCAAATTACACATCTTTTTTTCGGATTCATGTTTCCATGTCGCATTCAAACTTCATCAATATTATTGCTAGGCCTGTGCCAAGGTATAAGTTTTCCATCTTCATCTTATTACCTCCACCGCTGAAGGTGGAAGGAGGTTATGTTTTCACCCCTGTTTGTCTGTTAGTCTGTCTGTCTGTGTGCAGGATATCTCAAAATGTTGTGCAGGGATTCACATGAAATTTGGTGGACAGGTTGGGTGTATGACAAGGATGAACCGATTAGATTTTGGTGAAGATCCACATGCGGATACTCCAATTTTTAAGTGATTTTTCAACATTGAGAGACAGGGTTAAACCGATTCATAGGATGATATCTCAAAAAGTTGTCGACGGATTCAGACGAAACTTGGTGAACAGGTTGGGTGTGTGACAAGGACAAATTGATTCGACTTTGGTGAAGATCCAAATGCAGATCCGGATATGAGAATTTTTTAATTTCTAAAGTGATTCTTCATCATTGAGAGATGGAGCCAAAAACGATATGAAGCATGATATTTCACAAATGTATTGCCAAAATATGTTGTAATGGATCAGGCAATGCATGGCGGAGGTATGCGCTCTACCAAGTGCCCTTCTAGTTAATTTTGTTTCAGGCAGAGAAAAAAAAAACCCTATTAGTTTTCATTCTCCTGGAATGCCATCTATATAAAAAGGCATGTGTTTCAACAGACTAGCAACCAAGGCTCATGGAAGAGCAGAATGGCAAGGGGGAAAGTCTCACGAGACACCAAGTGGGTGAAGGGAAAAAGGAAAGAGAATAATGTATGGATGCACCACATTACAAGGGGAGGAGTTGCATGGAACGGGGTACAGGGTTTAAGTGGGTGTAGTAAAGCACGGGGGGGGGGGGGGTGAGCAAAGACATGATGCTTTTGGGTAGCAGTGAGTAGCTGACTTGAAGGCCTGGAGGGAAGATAAGTAGACAGCCTCAGTTTGACAGGCAAGAAAAGATGTGGATAAATGAATGTAGTTGAGTATGAAAGTTAGACATGGGGAGGGAAATAAGGTGTGTCTAGAAGAATGCATACAAGCTGGACAGAGAGAGGTTGGGCAGAGAGGTGAGAGTAGAAGAAACAGACATGAATTGAGCAGGAAAAGGACTGCAAGACCACCAACATGCCTGCATTGAGAAACAATCAGACCCTGAGACTCATCCTCTTGTTATGAGATGCCAATGTCATGGAGGGCCTTTGATCTCATTGCCTCAAGAGGGTCAGATTGGGGGAGAAAACGCATGTTCTAGAAAGATTAACAGTTGCATATTTTCTCAAGATTGGCAGAGAGTAATGCTGTCATAATCTACCAGATAAAGCTTGAGGAACTATCCTGCACATGGTGGAATTGTCTGAAAAGTGATACAATGGATTCTCCACTGATAAAGACAAGTTATTAATGTACACCTATAAAAGGATTAGTCATGGAATTCTGCCTTGAGAAAAAGAACACCATCCAGTGTTCTTTGAGAAATTTGATCGCCAGTCCAAGAGGATGATTGAAACCATTGGCAGACAAGTGAGAACAATAATGACCACAATGTGGTCACAACCTGTGACATATGGTAAATTAATTACATTAATATACACTACAATTTTCCCCAATTTATTTTATATCGTTTATATTATGTATGATGTGAATGCAAAAACTGTGACTCGATTGTAGAGGTAAACAAAATGGACATTGGTTAATAGCATTACATAACACCACTGGAAACAACCCCACCCCCCCCACCCTATCACGACTGTACATACACATTTGAACATGCACCATCCACCCCACCCCCCCCTCCCGAGCATTATGTAATTTTTGAACAGTCTCTATGTGTACGCAAATTAGGGGTGGACGTGGTGAACTTTTAGTTTACTGTACATTTATTTTCCAGAGAACAAATAAATTGTACACAAAAGTTGATGGGGAAAACTTTCAAAAAGAACTCGTAAATTGAGCTGATGACTTTTGCCAAGTGGAAGTGCACTTTTAATCATGAGTGAAGCACATTGTACTTAGTTGTGGAAGAGGTAACAGAAGACGCATGTGGACCGCATTGCATGGAAATCAGACGCAACAAGTCCGGGCAGTGTACTGTATAATCAGTAGAGGTCGACAGGCGTGACATCTTTGGCCCACCCGAAAACCAAGATGGCAGCCATATTATTTCCTTTGGGCGACATGGTGGGTGGAGTCAATCGAAAAATGTGGGTGGGGTCTGGAATCTGGCTGACCAATGGGTGCATATTTCAAAAATCGACCCCCAACAAGAACCACAACAACACCAACCATGCGGAGCTCTTGCAAACCTGCAGCATGTCGCCGGTAAAAAAAAATGAGAAGATTGCCAGACAGAAGGAAAGGCAAGGGAGATACCCATTGAAAAGGACATGATCCCTTGTTTGAGATTGAGGACATCCATCAATTGTTAACATTGTCGAAGCTGCAAATTTACAGACAGAAGCGGTGACAACTCTGATGCTCACTAATTTGTAAATTATCAAGAACGGGAAACATGGTTATTTTGAGAAATCCATAAAGGAGTCAACTTATGAATCAAGAGAAACCGAAGAAAGTCTGACGAACAAACCGAGCACCAATTACGGGTGGGACAAAACACGTCTCATCTCAATAATCCTCAAGAGAAAAGTGTATCGACCGCAACATCTAATTGTCTCAAAAGAAAATGTCCCAAATCACTATTTCCAGTAGCATTTCTCCACAACAGCTCGGCTGGGGCAATTTGGATTTAGTGTTCCATGATCAAAGAACTTCTGAGCACCAGGACTCTTCTGAGCATGAGACAAGGGCTCTTGTGTGCAAAATGAGTGGTGAGTAAACACATTTTTAAACCCTGCCCATATTTTCCAACATTATCCTATGTTCAGTGTCAATAACCAGAGACCAATTTGTTGGTCAATGCACCTCTATCCTGTCGGTTAGATCAGCAAAAAAAGAAGAGGCTGCATTAATTAATTTGATTTAAACACGAGATTTCAAATTTTTTAGTCTCTTTTTATCCACTCCCATCAGGAAACTTTCCTGTGTTGAAAGTTGCTGAAGCTAGTAGTTATAAAGTCAAGACTCCCACCGTGTACCGTTATCACTTTCATCCAAGTAGGACCACATGAGATCATCTTAAATCTTGTAGTTTAAATCGATAATTTAACAAATTCAGATCTTCGTTTCACTCCCCATTATACAGTATATGACAGAGTAGGATTAATTTAAAAAGTACCTGATTGTGGTGGGGCATGTTTGTGTGTGAAGCAAACCATGGAGGAACTCTTACACATGCACACGCACACGCACACACACACACACACACACACACCAATGACCAAATATACCACACCCACTGCCTTGGAATGAATTAAACTTTAAATGGCTTGAAACTGCACAGCACAAGTTATTATAATTGCGAGGTTGACGAGTATTGCTAAGCTGTGCACTTTGTTGCAGATGTCTCTTTTCCCAAGCTCTCTTTTCTCTTTCTCAATTCACAGCAGCAATCAAAGCTCTATTCCCACATGAGCCCTCCATTTCCAAGGCCATCTTGCACGATGTTTGCTTTTATGTCAAAGCACAGTGCTTCCCACACATTGCGGATAATAGTGTCCCACATTTCTCTGCCTCAATTTGCTGTGTCCCAATTTTGCTATTTCCATCTGTTATGCTGTGCTCGTCTCTGTGACACGCTGTTTACTGTCTAACTAAACATCTCAAAATTGCTCGATCAACACCATGAATCTGTGCCCTGAACTGAGAATATAAAATGAAATGGCTGAAAACATGAAATTAAACAAAGATTGAATTGAGAATATGAAATGAAATGGCTGATTGAAATCGCCTTGACTTATGTTATTTATTTTTAAAATTCTTAAGTTTTTGGAGTTCTAAAACATATCACATCGAATGTATTATATGGTATCAAGTACAGGACTATGACAGAGCCTTTTGGAGGGAGTAGAGTATTGTGTGCCACCAACCTGATCAACCTTCCAAAGCTCCACAGGTGTGGTTGCAAAATATCAAATAGTTTTCATGGCCGACAAAAACTGTTGTAACGATAACATCACTCTTAAAAAGTGAGAGATATTCGTTGGTTGCTGTTATTCTATTTGTGTCAATGTCAGACATTGTAAAATGGTTTTATCCTACTGGGAACACCACATGCTGATTGGAAAATAAAGAGCTAGTGCGTTTTAGTCCAAAGTGTTTTCATTAGTGGCATTGTATCCTTTGTCTGTGCCAGTCACTCTCCAGATGTAATTTCTAGGCAAACAAACACACTCAAGGCAGAGCTCATGGGGAAACGCAGAGTGAGCGGAGACATATGATTATTCCCCATGTATTCGTTTCTGACTGCAGGGATACTTTGCCACAATGTTCTGCCCTCTTTTACGATCACTTATAAGGAAACGTTTCATATCAGACAAGGAAAGAAGGAAGGAGGATTAGACACTGGATGTGAACCGCTTAAATTGCACTGAGTGGGCGTCTTTGGTCGGAGCTTATTATTTCATGAGAACAAAACATTACAGATCTCCTGGTGTGTGTACTTGACTATGATAAGAGCATAACTTTCTGTTTTGTGTTTAATGGAATTTTTTCCTTCAATGCTTCAGCTTTGTGGAATAAGATATTATAGCCATTTCAAAGATCAGTGTAACAAGCCTTTTCTGCGGTATCATGACCTTTCTGTCCTTTCTACGGTATTTATAATTCTCTACGGTCGAATTGCATAAGATGGAAATACAAATTTCAACCTAATAAATATCTCTGAATCATGTTTTTTCTTTCTATTGCAGTACAGGGGGTTCAGTTGAGTTTAAGAATTTGTGGTGATGATGTTGGTAAAACTCACTCAAGGGCCATGCGTGCCACAGCATCCAGGCTTGTGTAGCCAGCTGCAGTGAAGTTGTCCGTGTACCGGCCCATCTTGATGGCTTCCAGCCAGTCTCCCACTGAGCCGAAAGCCAAGAAGGCTGGGAGTGCAGGATCGAGGTATGGCCTCGGAGACCTGAAAGGCACAGGAATGTGGTACTGGTAGCTCAGGGTGTTTTTGCTGTTGTAATTACCCTGCACTCGCGAAGCGAAAAGTGGGGTTAAGCAATTGGTCACGTCCGTGTGCTGTATGCACGCACGTATGTGCATGCGTACGTATGTGTCTGCATTTAAAAAATTCATTTTCTCAGCAACCGTTAGTCTGATTGACATGAAATTTTCCAAATAGGTGTACCACCTGCATATTTTTTTCAGTCATAATTTTGATGTCATAGGTCACGCACTCGAGACGCCATCTTGGAAAAACAAAAAAACTTTGCATCTCTATATCTCCAAAACCACTCCATGGAAAAACTGAAACATGGCTCATTGTCAAGTACTCCCCATGGGGAATAAGATGTGTTAATGATGATATCATCGCTTTTTTTCATTATGATGTCATAATTCGACAAATGCAATGCTTGATTCGATAAGTAATGAATATATATTTTTTTTATAACTGTTGTTCCAATTGACATGACATTTTGACCATAGGTGCTCCTCCTCCTGCAGGAACACATAATGAAAATTATGACATCATAGGTCACATGGTACAGGCGCCATCTTGGAAAACCAGGAAAAAAATTGCACCTCTATATCTCCGAAACCGTTCCATGGAAAAAAATGAAACATGGCTCGTTGTCAAGTACTCCCGATGGGGAATAAGATATGTTACTGATGATGTCATCGGTGCCTTCATTATGACATCATAATTTGACAAGTGCAACGCTTAATCCGGTCAGTATGAATTTTTTTTAATCTGCAATTGTTGAAACCGCTAACCAATCAATGCAAAACTTTAACTAATTGATCAACTTCCCATGGGAAATATAGTTTGATAAAAGTAACATCATCAGTCACTGGTCTGGCAGAATATTGGATCAAAGAAAAAAAACCTTTAAAAAACAACAGAAGAGTTGGCTTGCACGAAGTCCTTCTCAAGACTGCACAGCGTAAGTATTCTATTAATACCATCTAGTTATTACTTAGAACTTGTTAATTTGATTGATATTGCTATTATTTGAAGAAAATCACTCATCGTCAGGGCCGCAAGACCCACCGTGGTGTCCCATTGGCCA
The DNA here is from genome assembly GCF_056783735.1 of Eptatretus burgeri. NCBI lineage: Eukaryota > Metazoa > Chordata > Myxini > Myxiniformes > Myxinidae > Eptatretus > Eptatretus burgeri. Next base: position 96,683,414 of record NC_140964.1, on the reverse strand, counting down.
ACACTGATAGTGAGGCAGGCGTACGGATTAGCCGGTCAAGTGCAGCCACCATGTGGATAAACTTGGGCCTCAGTGTCCGTTCTTGCTGCCAGCAAGCTAGCATGAGCTGATGCAGAGCCACAGGGCAATCCATAGGGGCCGGAAGCCGGTACCCTTCTTCAATGGCCTTGATTACCTGCACAGATAGAGTAAGCCAAGTTTACAGTAGCATACAACTTGTATATTTAGAACATCGTTGTTAATTGTAATTCGGCTTACAAGTTAGTAGGCGAGAAGCCTATTATTCTTGCTGGGGCATTAATTAATATCATTATTATTTTCATTATTATCCTTTCAAAACAGTATTTTTCCTGCTGTTATTATTATGATTACTAGCAGAGAACCCACCCGATGGCCGATCTTGTTCCAAAAGTGCAACACGTACTTCTGACACACATCCTTCTTTGGGCAGTGCAAGTATATACAACAGGCCGCTGCCTTGATCGCACCCAGAAATAAAAATAACCCGGTAACATAATATGAAGCAAAAACATGCGTACTGCTTATGTGCATAAATAATACATTGTGGTTATATCACTTGGATAATTAATACACCAGAAGTCTGAAGCCTAAGGCAGAAGGCTGAGGCCTAGAGGTACTGTCACCTCCACAAGGCCCATGATGCCTATCGGCTCCAACCTTTCAATATATTTGATGATCCTTTTGTCACTTAGGTTGTTTCACACTGAAAAGAAAACATAAATAGAAAGGACATGGCAATTGTGAATTTGACATTTCCGAAGATGTATTAGGTTTACCAAAATGGAGGACGAATGATTTTTTAAAAAGTTACAATTGTGGGAGATGTCAAACCAGCTGTACAGCCAAAGGTTATCGAGTAGACATAGAATACTGTACATACTATAAATACAAACACTGGCGCAATTATATATAGTGTGACAAGCTGAAGGGTGGATTGAAAAGGCTTGATTTGTTAGAGATCATGCAATGTAGGCTTTATTCAGCAAGAACAGGACAACCTGTAACGACACTGATGCATAGCTAAGTCTGTCGCTGAATAAAGCAAGCATAATAATGCTACATACATAATAATTCAACAAGAAAGAATAACGATTCATAGGATGACTGTTGTTATCTATCCAACCACACAAGCCCGTTCAGTATACATCTTGAATATCGCCTTAACTACGGGTAATGGAAGGATCTGGATATACAACCGATGACGTTGATGGTGTTGTTGTTGTTGTTGTTGTTGTTGTTGTTGTTTAACTATGGGGAAAGGGAAAAGATCTCGGCTCTAGGGCTTACAATATGGAGGACTTGGAATGACAATCTATGACACAACGACGACGACGACGACCACGACTACGACTACGACGGCTACGACTACTACCACTACTACAACAACAACAACAACAACAACAACAACAACAACAACAACAACAACAACAAGAAGCCTGGTCTTGGCTTCGTGGTTAGGGTGGCTGGCTTGGGATCTTAGGATCCTGAGTTCAAGCCCTGTTGGCTGCTGAAGTAACACCAAGTGGGGTTGACTCAGCCTGTCTTCTTTCTGAGGTTGGCAAAATAAGTACAAGTGTACTAGTGTAGGGGCACAGCAACAGCAGTATTGTTGTGTCCCAAAAAAATGATAGCAAGACGGCAGCCAACCTACCATATGCAAGAAGAAGAAGACTAAAACAACATCTGTCCTTTTGTCTCTGTTTTATAGCTTCTTATGTCCTCTGTCACTATGTCACACATCGCCACCAAACTTTGTCATCATAATTAACAATGTTTTACAATTTTCTGATTCAGGTATTTAAATTTACCAACAACTCCTTTATTTCTGTTTGGCAGAGTATAAAGCAGACTTTTGTCAGAGTTCACCACGCCAGATGACATTAAAGTGTGGGGAGATTCTAACCCAACCGAGAGGATTTTTGCTGTTGTTCTTGTCTCCATTTAATCTGTTCATCACAGGATCATTGGTATTGTGGTTCTTTGGCCTTCCCATCCTATCACATCACATACCATCCTATAACTCATCCTTGATAGGCATGTCCATTATTCACCTTGTATTATTATTCCATTATATTTGAACAAATTTCTTTTGGAGATTGCCAAAACAACAAACTTAATATTTCAGTTTTGTGAAAATCATGACATCCAGTGCATATCCTCCAAATAGCTGACAGTTCAAAAGTTTTGGTGGATATCTTGGATGTCATGATTTTTTTTTTCAATTATATTTTTCCAGAATTCCTGAACTGATCGATACTAAACTTCAAATACATCACAAATACAGTTGGAAACTTCTGGTTTGCAAAGGAGATGCATTTTTGTAAAATAAAATGACTCGCTTCACCACCCACACCTGGAGCCATTAAGTGAATGCAGGCAGGGCTGATTGCTCCTGGGACGTGCAGCAAGCAAGGTATGGGACACGATTCCAGTGCTCACACCACTCACAGTTTGAAGTCATGTAATGATTGGGATATAACCGCAAGGTTTCAGAGTCACAAGTGAATGGAAACTTGCGATGTTACCCTGAAGATACCCGAATAAGGGCAAAACCCATCAGTAGCTGCATTTTTATTCACTTGTGACAGGATCTGACATTTGTAATGATATTAACATTGTAATTTGGTCTGCGAGATGCTCTCTTCTGGGAGCTGAAGACAAAGTCCTGCATTGTGATGGTGACGTCACGTTGTTTGGCTTGATCAGAGAACTCGGGTAAAATATATATATATATATATATATATATATATATATATATATATATATATATATATATATATATATTAAATGGGGCTTCGAAGGCAACCATGCAAATGAATGGGGAAAAGGGGGAAAACTCTCTGGATCAACCCCGGAAAAACCCAAAACAGGAGACTGATTCCTCCCCCTCCCATACAAATGTATAGGGAAACCTTTCTGACTCGAGGTCCATCAGGTCAAAACAGGAGAATGATTTTCTCCCTCTCCCATACAAGCTCATGTTAAATTGAGACTGTCTCAAGACCCAAAAAACCCAAAATAGGAGAATGATTCCCACCCCCCCCAACCTCCCCCCACCCCAGCCTCCTCTGACTCTTGGCCCATCAGGTCAAAATAGGATACTGATCTCTACCCCATTGAGCACATGTTAAATTGAGACTTAATGATTTCCTTTTATATTTTCATTCCACTCAAAGAGTGATCCAATGAATATTTGTTCATGTTCTATTCGAGGTAATAAATTAATTTTCTGATTACATTCATCACCATCGAGTATATTCACAAATATTATTTTAGAACTTAGTTCTTGGTTTATATGTCTTCGTTGAGCAGAAATAAAATGATAAACTTCTCTTAATGTTCTTGTTTGACCACGTCCTGATCCACATACCATTTTGAGATTGTCGTAAATTGTTTTTCCATTGTTCAATTGATAACCATCAAAGTTTTCAGTCCATTCAAGGATATTAATTTTTTTCTTGACATCCTCCAACTTATTTGTGATTAAAGTTATCCCCATCCACTTATTTGTTTTATTTACTTTTTCCCTGGTTATTTCTTCAATAAGACATTTGATATTTCTCACATTCGTTATGTTTCCCATTTAAATACCAAGGCTGATTACATCTCCACTCTTTGGTTTGGTTATTGCTTGGTTCTATCATTTATAAATCAGTAAAAAGATGCCCCGAAACACTTATACTTATAACCATAAGGGATACTCTTGATTCCATTCTCTAAAATATATATTTTATCATCAAAAGCTCCTAATGCTTTCTTATTTATCTTAGTCCAAGAGCATTAGGGTTTAACCTGGACATTTTTGGTAACAAGCTGATTTTTTCAGGAAAGGTCCAGGAATGTGTGTGAAATAACATACTAAAAGTCCTCATGAATCCTCCTTGAGCGTTTTCCGCAATCCAAAATGGCGTCCAAAATGGCCGCCATTTCCTGTTTTTCTCATAACTTTGCAAGTAGGTTTACCTATAACACATTTTAAATGTCTACACATATGTTTTGAAGTATAAGGAACTCAATACAATACATATCGGAAGATTTTGAAACACACAAAAACGAATAAAACTGCTTAAGCTCTTTCAGAAATCCAAAATGGCATCTGAAATTGCTGCCATTTCTGGTTTTACACCAAGGTACTTCAACACGCACTTTAAATGTCTTAATATATGTTTTGCGACTCAATGAAATGAATCATATACTTATTGGGAATTTTTCAAAAACACGCATTTAACAATAAAAACACTTGAGCTCATCCTGAAATTCAAAATGGCGCCAGAAATGCCCCTTTTCCTGTTGTTGTTTTCTCATAACTCTGCAACTAAGTAACCCAATAAAGCACACTAAAATGTCTTTATATATGTTATGGGAGTCAAGGAATCTAGATAAATTCTTATTCGCAGGTTTGAAACACGCATATCTATACCAATAAAACTACTGGAACTAGTCCCAAAATCCAAAATGGTGCCAAAGATGGTTGCAATTTCCTGTTTTTCTCATGACCCTGTGACTAAGTTACCTCAATATGCACTTTAAATGTCTAAATATATTATGTCTTGAGAAATAAGGAACTCATTCAGATACTTTGAAGTACAAAGGAAACAATAAAACCGCTGAAGTTCTTTCTGAAATTCAAATGGTGCTCAAAATGTCCGCCACTTATCAACACACTGCTGTTTTAGCCTGTTTCAAGAGGCAAAGACATTTAAAACAAGATCATGCTAGAGATTCAAACCTCAAAAGTTTCAGATGAATCTTTACCTTACGCATGCACACACCTAGTTGCATCAGTCATTGTCTTCATCGTCGGATGCTGTATCTTCAATGTTGATGTCCTCTGAAGTTGGGGTAATATCATCGTCGGCATCTATAAGAGTTGGTGCTGTATTGTTGCAATTGAGACCACTGCATTTACTGCACATTGAGGTACAAAAGAGCCCAAGTTTCTTGCAGCTACATGTCATGCTTCTGCAACCATCTGGTTTACACCCACATGCCACCATGTTCAGCAAAGTGTCGGGTGCAACAGCAATGTCTGTTTCTACCGGGGTAAGAGTCCCGTCCTGAAATCGCCAGCCCCATTCTGTTGGAGATAAGGAGTTACCCATCCATTCCTGGACGGTAAGATAGGCGCGATATGAATGTTGCTTTGCTGCAGCACTAGTTGGAGGTAGACTTTCTAGCTGAAAGGATGAACTCAGGGAACTGCGACCGATTGCCCGTTTGTATGCGATGTGACGGTAGTCATCAAGAGATTCAAAACTGCTGGCTCCATAAAGCTTAAGAATGAAGCCTTCCCCAGCTTTTTCCACCTCGTCATGGGTGCTTCCACTGTTTGTGAAGGTATCCAGCAAGTCGTAGTCCCGCTTGTTGTGCACCATGTTGAAAGCTTTACGCTTGCCCTGATGATAGATCGCAGAGACCGTGTCACATCCCGTCACAGCATGAAGAAACATCAAGTGATTTCTTGTGTCCCCTATGGCATGCTGAATCTCATGAATGTTGAAGACCGTGACAGGATTACTGCGGCATAGCATGTACACATCTGTGGAAGAGGTTGCCCGAGCAACTAGCATTACCAGTAAGTCTGTGTCCATACCAACGACAGCAACTGGCACATGTTCTGACTCTGCTAGTGCTAGTGCTGTGGAGACAATCAGGGTGTCGGCGTCTGCTTCTGCCTGGACTTTTGGAAGAACTCAAGAGGTCTTATTGGTACTTGCGTGCTTCAGCATCTCTTAAGATGTATTCTAATGAGTTCCTCATACTTCAAAACATATATGTAGACATTTAAAGTGTGTTTTGGGGAAACCTGCTTGCAAAGTTATGAGAAAAACAGAAGAGGTGGCCATTTTGGACGCCATCTTGGATTGCGGAAAACGCTCGAGGAGGATTTATGAGGACTTTTAGTATGTTATTCTAGACATATTCCTGGACCTATCCTGAAAAAATCAGCTTGTTACCAAAAATGTCCAGGTTAGGGCCTATTTTGACCTAATGCTCTTGGACTATCTGTTCTGTATATAATTGATGTTTCTTACTTCTTATTGTATTCATTTTTCTGTACTCTTCCTTCTTCAAGGTTAAACAGTTGTAATAATGTTCAAAGTTTATTGTTTCCTTGATTATATTTTTCTTTATGCGCTTTAGCTTCTTATCACACCTTTCAATGTTATTATTATTATTATCAATGTACGTAAAAGCATAAGACTTTGATCTCAAACCCACAAATTCACTCATGACCTTTCCACCCAACTCATCCTTAAACTCACCAATAACCTTTTTATTCTTAATGAAAACAACATACTATCAGACTTGTAATTATTTGTATCATATATATCAATATTATCAATCATATCCTCATATACATCACTTGTCTTAATTTCTAATATAAAACTATCTGTATCCATATATAACAATGACACATTATCCTCATACTTTAATTTTAAATTATGACAATAATAGTCATACATTAACGATTTTGACAAGTCAAGAATTGATGTTCCTATATAAATAGGTTTATCCATTTCAATACTCTCTTTTTTCAAAGGAATAGCACAAAAGTTCTCTGAAAACACCTCCACTCGTTCAAAACTTGGTCTATTAATTAACTTTGAAGCCTGTTTCCAAGATGTAGCAAGTCTAATGTTTTGTCGATTCCTAACATTTTCCATAGTCTTTCCAAATACAGCATTATTCATTAATTTATAAAAGTCCTTCTCAAAATCTGTTTATGCTTCTGTTCTCCTTTTTGTATTAAAATCAATATATTTCTTTAACCAATGACTTTGTTTAAATTTCAAAATTCGATGAATTTTTCTCACTCTCAACCCAGCAGATAAATATTGTCTCAAGTTCCTTTGATGTAAAACATAACTTTCCTTATCATTTAATGTTGCAAGTAGTTTTTCTGGAGATTTACCTTTTATATTAAATGACTGTGGTAATCACTTAACCATTCTTTTCTTGGACATTCTTTATCAGGGGCATAAGGTAGGTCTTTATGTTTGTTATGAAGTTCTTCTGGATATTTTAAATCAACCTCAAAATAATATACAACTTCAGCTTCATCCAATTCTTTTTGAGAGGAGATAACAATGTCAAGTAAAACTTTTTCATAATGTTTTTCTTTAACCCATTTAAGTTTTCCATAAGGTAAAGATTGAGACATAGCCCACCCATACAAATTGTTAGCATCATAATACATCAGGTAAGAGTTGTCCTCATTATTATTATAATCAGGAAGATATTTATTATTTACTTTTGCATATCTCTTGGAACATACTTGATATATTCCTCCTCTTTTAGCCTTCTCTATCATTAAAAGCATATCTATAACACTGATTAATTCCAAATTGTGTCTTGTCATTTTTAACATAGAACTCCAAGACAAGCCCAGGGCTGTGTAATAGTGAACGGGGTCTAATCCATAAGAATTTTTATTATGACAGATTGTTGTATAAGTTTTAAACACATCAACCAATAACAATACATCAGTTTTAAGATACAAATCATGATATTCTCCAAGATTCTTTATATTCAACTTCTCCCAAACCTTTTTAGCTTGTGTATAATTTCTATCAGAAATACAAGTTTTATTTAACTTTCCATAGAAACTTTCCCTTGAAGGAAGTTGTGTTTCTTTAAACTTCTCAAATGAATCCATATAGTCAAATGGATATATTCCCTTTTGTGATAAGAGATCAATCGCTTCTTGATTTGAGAAATGCGATTTAAGATTCAGGAAGTTTTTAATATTTGATACTAAGTTAGATAATGAACTTGACATAAACTTGTATGTGTCAAGAAATCTGATAGGGTTATGGGGGATGTATGAATTGTTTTTGTGAATGAGATGTATTTTTAATCTGAGTTAGGAAATGCAGAAATATCTCCAGATGTCTCTGAAAGTTCATTTATAAATAGATGTGTGTCATAGTGAGCGTTGTTGTGAAGAAAGAGAGGAATAAAATTTGGAGGCTTGTAATTAAGATTACAACGGGAATGAGCTGGACCTCTATATTTACCAGTAAGATGACAGTGATCCCTAACCTTGACGTCTCCCTCAATTTTCTCCTCACAAATATGACAGATACTGTTCTTTCAAAATTCCTTTTTCTCTCCATTTGTTAATGACATTGGTTTATAGGTTTTCAGCATTATTTCTCTTAGTCTTATACAGTCTTTTTCCAATCATCTTACAAACTCCTCTGAGTCATCTTCTCCTCTATAAAGTTCTAACTTGTTGTATTCATCACAAACAGATGATTTGATATAATAACAGAAACCACAAGGAGTATGTTTTTGATATTTGTTTGTTTATGATTTATTTGGATTTGGAGAAACAGTATCTATCTTTTCAAGGATACTTTCAAAATCAGCATATATCACAAACGGATGTTTTATAGATTTGTTAAAATCTTTGAATGATATGTTTGAACCTGCTTTTGGTAAATTGATTAAGGTTGATTTATGATTACTACAAGATTTCGAATGTTGATTTAATCGTTCTTTTGTGTGAAAGGAGATGAGACTTCTCTTACAAGGATACGTTTTACATTTTCTCTTATATAGTTGTGATTTGGTTAATCTTGAGAAATTTTTGATGAAAGCATAATGTGATTTTTCCTTTCAAGTAAAGTGGAGAAGGTCAATGTGTGTTTCATCATTCTTATAGTTGTTTGAAATTTTTAATATCTGAACTTTGTTTGTATCCATTAATCCATATACATTAACAGATAGATTATTCATTTTCTCAAATTTAGGAATATCTCTCAATGACATTGGAAACTTTAAATCTTTAACATTTAATGTATTCTCGTATTTCTTATATTGTTCAACCCTTTCAGGATTCTATTGTGGAGGATGTAAGTGAGCAAGAACAGACCATAAAAAACATTTATTATGTTTGTTTTGTATATTAACAACCGCTTTCTTAAGTTTTAAATCTTTTGGTAAATCAATATCAGAAGAAGCTTGAAGAGGATCTGATTTTAAGATGTGTACATCTAAATTGATTATTTTTGTAATAGTAAATCCACTACCTACTACAGTGTTATCAACATCTTGTTCTTGTGTCTGGAGTTCATCGTAAACATCACATCTTACAAAATCTTGAAATGATGAGATAAAGTGGGGGTTTGTCCTCATATAGGGAGTAGTTTCATCATCTTGTCTTACCATTTTCAATTTTACTCCCATATAAAACTTAAAAGTTTTCATTTCACTTAATGTGTTTTTAATTATAGTTTCAATACTTTGTTTAACCATATCAACAGCTTCCATGATTGAAGATGGTCCAGGGTCTTGAAAACGAAACAATCATATTTTTATATGCCTTTCAATGCCCCATCAGTGTTTTCAATGAAGAATTTAGTTTCGCTTTCTTCATTGTTCTTGAGTTTACGTGATTGAGGTGTTTATTTAAAAAAAAAAATTAAGAATATCATTATCACATATATCACAATGTTTTGTTTCTTGGTCAAGTGGAGCTATTTGGCTGAAAAGATTGAATGTGTGTTTGTTGGTTTGAAGGTGTTTTTTATAATATTTATATTCGTGATTACAAAGATCGCAGTACGTTGTATTCACCATAGTTATAAAATAAAACTTTGCTGAAAATAAAATGTTCTTGATGAAAATTTTGTTTAATTTATAGGTGAATCTGTGCTTAAAACCATTTTATCCTCCAACTTTTTTCACTTAATAAATACAATGTATCAAGACACAAAAGACAAGTTTCAATCAATCTCTTCATTTATAAAAGATACTGAGAAATATGTCAAGGATATAAAATTGAACAAAGATAAATATAACAACTATTGGATAAAAACAATGATGGTGAATAATATGAGTTCTTCAATTTCCTTCAGTGGAAGGGCTTTTTGTATATCTGGAAGAACATCAATTATAGTATCTCTAACAAAAGTCTATCCTCTCCTTCTGGGAATATATTCAAAACTAGAAAAAGCAATGGAACAAGAAAAAGTATCAAAAAATAAAAACCTTATTGATGAAGCTTTAGAAAGAAAAGATAAGACCATCTGTAATATGCAAGGAGAAATTTGTATTTTTTTCAACAACCCTAAAGATGTAAATCCTGATGAAATAAAGGATGTTAATATATCAGGTGAAATGACATTTCGTTCAATAGTAGTTAAGGATCATTTTAAAATTACCTTTAATATAAAAAAAATGTAGTGGTTGAATCTGTTAATGAAAAAAAGTATATCGATATCGATGGGATGGTTTTTCTACAATTAAATATGTCATTATTCCACTGAAGATTTTGAAGATTATGAGAATGATGACAGTTATGATACCGAGAGTTTGTGTTTAAATGACAGTTATGAAAGTAGTTTTATAGATGATTGTGAAAGTACCAAAGATGAATTTTAGTATAAGTAAAGTTTTACTTTATAAATATGCTAGATTTTGAGTCTCTTGAATTCCCTGATTCTGCATATGACAAATTTGAGAATTGTCCTGTGTGTGAAAGACGGGGATTAAACACAGAGTCAAAAGTCTATAAATAATGTATATTCTGTGATTATCTTCTAATTAATGATGATAAAAATATAAAAAGGAAAATAATTCCTTTTGATTTACACCAAAAATGAATTACTTTACAAGATTGATTAGAGAAATGAATGTAAAGTATGATGATGATAATACACCTTTCCTTACAAGGGAAGAAACTGAACATATTAGAGAAATATTCAAAGGATTGTTGTTATATATTATTCATGGATGTGATTTTCAGGGAAATATCAACACTAGATATTGCATAAATAAAATAATGGATTATCTTGAAATTAAACCTAAACATAGGATAAAATATAGAGTTTTGAAAAAGCCAATAATAAATTAAATAACCTGTTTTCCAAATATATAAATGAATGATTTTTTTCTGCATTTGGGAAAATAAGATAAAATTTAACAATCATAAAAATCTTCCAAATTCATTAAGATGTCTCATAGTTGGTTCAAGCGGATGTGGAAAAACCTGCTTACTTTTAAAGATGCTCCTTACTCCCAACTTTTTAGATTGCGATAATTTAATAATTTTCACAAAGTCGAGTTTTCAACCTGAGTATCAACTACTCTCACAAGGTTTTAATGCTGGTCTTCAAAAAGAAGATATAATCGGTTCATTTAAACTTCAAAACAAACTAAATGATGACAACATTGAAGATATAATACAACAATTTTGTGATACACAGAGATATAAAAAGAAATCAAAACCGATAACTTGTATTCTTAGTGATAATACGGATGATATACCTTCTCCCCAAGATTTGGATAAATCAAAAAAAAAAAAACTCGTTATCTTTGATGATTGTGTGAATGAGAGAAACTAGACGGGAATAGACAGCTACTACACAAGAGGGAGACATTCTTCTTGTAATTGTATTTATCTGAGTCAATCATACTTTCAACTCCCTCGTCATTCCATCAGAAAAAATGCTAATACTTTTATTTTATTCAAGTTAACTTCAATAGACATAAACAATTTTTGGAGATACAATTGTTCTACATTATGGAGTAAAAAGGAATTTGGGGATTACATGAAGCAAACGACTGAAAAATATAAATATATTGTGGTGAAACAAGATGAGATATTAAGGGATATATTTTTTATTTTATAAACAATTACATTAAAAAATGACAACTATTATTATAAATCTTGTGGGTAAATCTGTTTCTGGAAAAAACTTTCATAAATGAAGGTTCTTGAATAGTACAAATGAGAATATTGCAAATTTACTTTAAAAAACACCCCGTGATACGTATTGTATCAACAACAACTAGAGCAATAAGACCTGGAGAAGTCGAAGGTAAAGATTATTACTATATTTCAGAAGAGGAACATGTGATTGAGGAATGAAGGTCAAATATTTGAGGAGGTTTCTCTTGGTACAACAAAATATTTACATTGTAAGAGTGAGTTAAAGAAACTAAAATCTGATGGTATTGGGATATTAGAAACTAATCCAGAAGGAATGAGACAAATTATTAAACATCTGAGCGGGATTATGATTTTATCATTCGGTTTTGATGTTGATGAAGAATTTCAATGCAAACGTTTGAAAAGCAGAGATACAAGTATTAGTGAAGAAGAAATTACAACTCGTATTAATGTTAATAAAGAATTTGATGAAATATTTGAAGAAAAGGATTTATTTGAACACATCGACTTTAATTATGAAGAAAAGGAAAATTTTCCTGTTGATCTTTACAATTCATTAAATGATATTTTACAATAAATAAATGGATGCAAAAGAAAGAGCAAGAAGATTTAAGGTACATCAAGAGTTGGTTTCAACAGTTGTAAAACAACAGGACGACATAAAGAAGAAACGCAGACATAAACTAACGGGTGAAGAAGCATTTGAAAGAAAACAAGATAAAAATTTTTTAACCACTTTTAAAAACTTCCCAAGAAAAAATTATAGATGTTTCCACAGTTCCCACAATAGAATATACTCCTAAAAAACTTCGAATGTTTTAAGATTTCAGTCAAATGACGGAGGAAGAATTAGAACATATAGGAGAATTAGAATATGATGATGAAGGATTATTTCAACAACTGGAAGAGATTAATCAACCCCCTGATTTATTGTGAATGCTCTTCAAATCAATGAATATTCAGCAGATTCAAAAACCAAAGCATGACTCATTCCAGCAGAACAACCAGCAACATTTTATCTTGTTCAAGAAAAGGTATTGATATTTAATGATGAATTAAGGTTCTTGAGTTCTGCTCAACCCCCTGTTAAACTAACTCTGAGATTAATGTTTCTGCTCACAAAAGATGGAGGACAAGGTTCAACTGTGAGGGATGAATCAAAGTATTTTGATCAACCATTGGACATGGAAAATCATGATGATGGAGTATATATTGATCTGCTGGACTCTCTGAATTATAGGGTTAGTCTTTCTGGTAAAAGTCGGAAGAAGGAGAAAGAGAAACACATTATTCAGGCTTTAAGTATCCTTGGTTCAGGTGTTAGTTTTCTTCCAAATGACACATCACAATTAGTTAATAGACTGCTATTGTTGTTAGGTAGTAAGAAGGCTGGAAATAACAATTGCTTTAATGAAGCATCAGCCATTTCAATCAGTTGATGAACATGAAAATAATTAATAAATTTCAATATAAAGACATTTTATCTCAAATTAAATAAGATGAGAAGCACAATCCTGAGTTTTAATTTCACAACAAGTGATCACACATCTTCATTCCCATACTCACGACAACTTGACCCAACAAAAGAATATGAGGCCTCTTCATTGTCCATGGAAACTTATAATACCTTATTTTATATAACCGAGAAAATTGACAAGTTTAGTTATAATCCGGGAAGTGGATACAAAATGATAACAGTTTCACCTGGAGCATATGAGATTTCTCAAATATCTTCCGAAATTGTTCGTCTTATGAAAGAACAGGGTGATGAACCAAAAATATTGTTATAGATATTCAAAAACATACTTCAAAATCAAGGATTAAACTTAAAAATAACTACAAGGTTGATTTCACAATTGGTAATTAATTGAGAGAGTTATTGGGTTTCTCCTCAAAAAATATTGAAACAAATGGGACGTTTTACAGTGATAATGTCATTGAAATATCCTCAGGAATAAACTCGGTATTAATTCACTGTGATTTGATTGATGGTGCTTTCAATGATGGAATAAGAACAAATACAATATTTTCATTCAGCGCATACTCAACCCCAATTGGTTATAAATTCAATATGGAACCCAAAAATCTGGTTTATCTACCTGTGTCAGGAAAAAACCATATACAGAGTAAATTTTAGGATAACTGACCAAGATAATCACATGATTTCTTTTAATGGAGGAATTATATCCATCAGAATTCACCAACGTGAAGTTTTCCAATAAATAAATACGATGGTTATTGTGAGGAAACATGAGTTGGGAAAATAAAAAATAATTACAGGGGATGGGATGTTCCTTTTCCCATTCTCCAAGGGTGAAGGTATGTATCTTGGTAGAGGATACTATAAACCTAAGAGACAAAGGGGTTTGGACATCAATTTAGAGGAGATGGCATAATTGATACTCAAATGGGTATAGGTTCAACTATTCTTAAACAGAAAGACCTAATTGGTTCAACTGCTTCTGCTGTGGGAAATGTATCGGGTGCTAAAAAGAGTATAAAAGATGCCCAAAAGAAATATCATAAATTAAAAGCAATAACAGAAATTAAGAAATGCAAAACTCAGTTGTCTCCCCAAGAACGACAGAAAATAATTCAAATACTTGGGTCAGGGTTTCAAAAGTTTTAACATCTTTTTTCCTAAATAAATACAAGTATACAAGCAATTGATAGTATCTATGATTTGGATGATACTTTTATCATCTCAAGCTCCACCAAAAAAGATTACTTCAAGGTAAATGCAATAACTGGAACAGACTGGAATGCAAATTGCACAAAAAGTTTTGAAATAAATAATCAACAAACCCATATGAATCTATCCGAAAGTTTCTTGTTGTGTAAATTTTAATTCACTAAGGCTGGGAATAACACAAACGCTACACTCTTAAATGATTTCTTCTGGAAAATGTTTGATAGTGTTCATTTGTACATTGGAACACAAGAAGTTGAAGCGGTTGATTATGTCTCTGCTGTATCTAAAATGATGAAATTTACACTATATACATTCAGTGATAGAATGGGAAAGGGGCTGTCGAAGGTTTTATTCCTGATATGTCAACAGGAACAAACAAAGATCCTGGATATACTCAAAGGAAAGGAATGTATACTGATGATACAAAAGCAGTTAATAGTTTTACTGTGGCAGTTCCTCTTAAAGGTATATTTTGATTTCGTGATCATGATAAAGTTCTATATGGTCTTAAAATTAGATTTCAACTACAAAGGAATGATAATGAAAATTGATTACTTTTTGGAGTTGCTCATGCTTTTGGTGATCAGAATAAATTTTTAATTGATGAAATGAGTTGGTATGTTAGTGAATATACTCCTAATCTTAAAGCAGAAGAGATGTTGAATAGAAGACAACTCAAAGAAACCACTGAGTGTATCATACCTCAAAAGAAGATGTCAACACGTTAAACTAAACCAAACCACTTACCCGTGGAATTTGGGTGTTCTGGAAGGAAAGCCAAGATATCTGTGGATCATTTTCTCCCATTCTCCCATTTCTAATTCCTTTATTTGCTGGTTTAAGTGCGGCTGGAGCATTGACGGGTGGTATTTCAGGCAGCGGGGAAAGCTTGCAACGAAAGGAAGGCTCAACTCTGAGCTCAAAAATAATTGGAAAGACATAACAAAGAGTTGGAGAAACAAATTAGTGGAAGTGGTGTAATTGTAGATTTTGCTGAAAAACTTGAAAGTCTGCCTGTAAAAGTGAGATTGTTAGTTGGAGATATGCTTTCTTCTATTGCACAAGCAGGTGTAAAATTAACTAAAAGGGGTAATGGATTCTATCTTTCTAATAAATAAATGACAATTGATGAGTGGTTTAAAGAATTTGGAAAGGATACTACATCAAATTTAGAGCCTGGTGTTGGCGCAGTGGTAAGGGCAGTGGCTTGGGACCCAAGAGGTCCTGAGTTCAAGCCCCGTTGGGACACTGAATTAATATATGTATGTATATGTATATATATATATATATACATATATATATATATACATATATATATATATATATACATATATATATATATATATATATATATATATATATATATATATATATATATATATATATATATATATATATATATATATATATATATATATATATATATATATATATATATATATATATATATATATATATATATATATATATATATATATATATATATATATATATATATATATATATATATATATATATATATATATATATATATATATATATATATATATATATATATATATATATATATATATATATATATATATATATATATATATATATATATATATATATATATATATATATATATATATATATATATATATATACATATATGTGTATATATACATATATATATATATATATATATATATATATATATATATATATATATATATATATATATATATATATATATATATATATATACCAAGTCGAAAACACCAGGGGGTTGACGCAGCCTGCCATCCTTCCGAGGTCGGCAAAATGAGCACCAGTTGTACTGGGCCCGGTGTATGCCCCGGTTAGAATAGGTGTACCATATCCCTGTGTGTCGTAAGAGGCGACCAGGGTTGCGTCAGGAAGGGCATCCGGCATAAAAACCTATGCCAAATCATTATGCGGACAACAAAACGAATTTCCATACCGGATCGGTCGAGGCCCGGGTTACCAACGACCGCCACCGGTACCGGTGGTCAGCAGGGTACCAGTGGAAATTGTGCTACTGCTGGGCGAAGGAGGAGAAGGAGACGGGGAAGGCGAGTCCGGAGGCAGTGGGAGAGGGGGAAGGGTAGAAGTGTGGAGGTGAGAGTTGGAAAGGCCAAATAAGAGGTTCATGGATGCGGTGAGGGCAGACATGCGGGTGGTTGGAGTGTCAATGGAAGATGTGGAGGATAGAGCAAAATGGAGACAGTTGGTCCGCTGTGGCGACCCCTAACGGGAGCAAGCCGAAAGAGGAAGAAGAAGACTACATCAAATTTAGAACTTGTCAAATATTGTAAGAAATTAAAAATTCATAATGTGGTTATTTATATGAGAGATGAATTAACAAACATGTCTAAACATACAAAGAATACTATTATGAACTTAGAAGATATTAATGGGAAAGGTTCTCATTGGGTTTGTATTTTTAATCGTCAAGACAAATATTATTTTGATAGTTTTGGTCTTCCACCACCTGTTGAAGTCATAAAATTCTTACAGAATGGTGTTTATCAAACATTTCAACTCCAAGAATTAAATTCCAAGTGTTTTGGTCAATTATGTCTATATGTGTTATTTCACCTCAACAAAAATATATTTTTTATGACTATTTTTAATCTAATATAAATGACATGTTGGTAAAGATGGTTCTATCTTTGGTGTATCCCAAGAACTGGATATTGATTTATCAAATTATTCCACAAATGCAGAGGCTGAACGACAAAAATATAGAATAACAAAAAAATATTAATATGAAAAATGCTTATAAATTAATAAATTATCCAAGCCCTACTGACGCGAGGTCATACAGAATTCACAGTTCCAATTCATAGAAATTTTTATAAAGAAGGGCATATCGTTTGTATGAGAATAGAACAATGGATGTATGATATGAATGATTTAGGGTATAATTGGTCATTTAAAATTGACCTAGAATACCTGGAACAATTAAATCAGTCTCGTAAGGAAGAATATTATCCACTTGGTGCTGAGAATGAGTTTTCTGGAAGCACGATAAGTAAACAACAAATAAAATAATTTAATAAGGGTGAATTTAATAATGGTTTTGCCCTAGTTTATATCATGACAACAGAAAAAGCAGGATTATATATAATAAGTAAGGAAATACAAAATTATTTAACTATGGGAAGATGGGGGGGGGGGGGTGTTTTGTGTCATAATATTAAGCTGTCATATATTTCTAATACATAAATGACAGCAAGAAGGCTTCAAGAAAATTATCATTTCTGTGTGCAAGCATACCTTCAAGAAAAGGGTATTCGGTATTTTAATAAATACGTTCTACAACATAAGAATGAGGTATTTTCAATAAAAGATTGGTTTTATACTGATGTTAATGAACCAACAACTTTGGATCTAATTAAAACTAGCATAACCCGCGCTCTGCGTGACATGTTGGGGTGGGTGTGTTTGAGAAAGGAACTGATGCAGAGTATCAGTAGTAATTTTACTCTAATGCAGTAAGTGGAATACGATTTCACTGTTTCAGAACCATTTTATTTACTTTTTTATACCATGCACCTCATATGGTCTTTGAGATAATGTAAGCCGAATATCACGTTGCTCGAGCGCAGAACAAAGTCGAAGATAGCGCGACACGAAACCACAAACTCGGAAATAATATACAAGATGTTAAATAATGAAAAAATTGTTAAGTTAAGAAAACGCAAGGCTCTTTTATAAATTTAGAACAAATTTTATTGGTTTCCTGTTGTACAAAAAAAAATTGGATTCAGGAATAACAAGAAATCCTGATGAATATATGTATGCTATTCTATGGGGTGTAAGTGATTCGAGGATAGTAAGGGACGAGGAAGGAGTTGAAGAAACTGAGACAAAGGGGGAAAAGGAGAAGAGAGAGAAGGAGGAAAGAGAGAAGAGAGAATGAGGAGAGGGAAAAGAGAGAGAAGGAGGAAAGAGAGAAGAGAGAGAAGGAAGAAAGGGAGAAGAGAGGGAAGGAGGAAAGAGAGAGAATAAATAAATATAAAAATATGGAAACCAGTGAGATTAAAAAAAGATTGGGGGTATTACAGAAAATAAATAAATCTCAATGTACCGAGGAGGAAAACAAAGAATTGACAAGTCTCTTGAAAATATTTTCGACAAGACTATTAACATCGTTTTCAGGGAGAAGATATAAACGGGAAAGTGGAGATAAAGATTGTATTATTGTTGATGTTGGTGTGATTGACTTTAATTAAAGTTTTTCAATTTTTTTTCTTAAATAAATGGAGGAGAGATTGAAGACGTTTCTGAGGATTCTTTATGTTTTAAAAATTAAGATTCAAATGTGCATGTTGGAAACTAAAAAGCTTTTTGCACTCTGTAGGAATTTTTCTCATAAATATATGAGATATTGTCTCAAATGTAAAAATAAAACACATACTAAAAATATCTCATATTTTAAAAGTAAAAATAATAGGGTTATACAAAAAGGTACATGTTCGATGTGTGGCTCAAAAAAGACTAAATTTATCTCCAAACACAAACACGGAGGAGATATATAAAAGTTTTTATCAGGAAGTAAATTTACAACTGCTGGAATACCAGGGGAATTACATCTACCAGGGTATTCTTTCTGTAGTCCAGGAACAAACTTGGATAAAAGATTAGATGAGGCAGACAATCCTAAACCATGGGGTAAACCCATCAATAGGGTTGATGAAGTGTGCATGAGGCACGATATTGATTATGGGAATTCCACAACTTTGGGAGAAAAGCATGAAGCCGATAGAGAAATGTTGTATAATTTGTCTCTGATACAAAATCCAACCTTGACAGAAAAAGTTGATAGGTTCATCATGAAGAAGATGATCAGTGCTAAATTGAAGCTTGAACTTGGATATTCAAAAAACTTATAGGCTCTAATGATGTCATTAAGACTGAAGAACAATTAGCTGATATATTACAGAAACCAATATTCACAAAGTTTCGTAGAAGGAAGGTTTGTTCCAAGGAAGTTGATTATATCTGGTCCGCTGATTTGATTGAATTCAATAATGACAAGGGGTATAAGTATGCTATAACCATTATTGATTTGACGACTAGATATGCGTGGGTTGTCCCTTTAAAAAACAAAATAGGTAATACTCTTATGTTATCCTTTCAACAGATATTCAATAAAAGTAAGAGAAAACCTAAAAAATTGTGGACTGATGAGGGTAGAGAGTTCTAGAACAAGACATTTATGAATTTTCTAAAAAATAACAGCATGACATTATACAGTACCTTTAATGAAGGAAAAGCGGTTGTTATTGAGCACTTCAATCGCACTTTAAAAGAGAGACTATATAAAAAATTCACCCAACTCGGTTCTCAACAATGGTCATCTTTTATTCAGGATATTGTAGATAAGTATAATGATAC
>NC_140964.1:96634354-96639354 GCF_056783735.1 Eptatretus burgeri | reverse complement strand
TGTTCAAGTTTTTCCGCCATTTTGTCAAAAACTAAAATCCGACGGCTCTCACTTTCACTTCCTCACTCATCGGCGGTCCGTCGGCAACTGACAGCTTCTGCAGGCGAGAAAATTTTCACGCATACGGATAAGGATCGCCTACATACGTGCACCAAACCACGCCTGCCTAGCTTCATTTGTTTACGCACGAAAAATTAAGGTTGGATACCTTTTGAACACACCTCGTATATATGTGTGTGTGTGTGTGTGTATATATATATATATATATATATATATATATATATATATATATATATATATATATATATATATATATATATATATATATATATATATATATATATATATATATATATATAGTTGGAGATTTCCGCCCGCCGGCGTTCGAACGACCGCGTCTAACCAATAGCGGTCTCGCCCACCGAATGGACAATCCAGTCGCGGCTTTCCGGATCAACACCGGAAACCAGCCATGGGTGTGTTTGTAACCACATCACAACCTTGTCCACACTCTACCCAGGGTCCGATCGCCAAATCATCGATTTACCTAATTATTTGCGTGGGTAGGTTACCCAGAGATTGTACCTCAACGGTACCGCTTGGAAACGAGCCGCTTAAACAGCTCGCTTCCTTTTGGGATTACCGAGCGGGGTATTATCGTGCAGTCCCGTTGGACCCGATCACTTTGCCGGCTATTTAAAAACCAACTATATTCCGAGTGCAAGATGGCAGCTCAATTAAGGGAAGAGGACGCAATGAACAGGTTTACATTCACACAAGGACATTTATTTTCATAAAGCATGTGTGCAATTAAACAAGGCAAAACACGTATGCAATTATACAAGCAACAAAAGAACTACGACCGTCTATGCGAAATGCAATGCAAATATTTTCAGCACACAAAGCACTTAACAATTTCCTACTTATTAGACGGGCCCACGGACACACGTTCGCACACACACACACCCAATAAATGGTGGCAGAGGCCTTTAATAACGGGCTCCAGCTCAGAGGACAGGTGAGCTGAAACCCAGAGCCTATCTCGAACCTCTCCACCTCGTGTGGTCTTCAAGTTGTTCGGACCCGGGCTCCAGCCTAGAGTGAGCTGGATCCAATTGCCGTGAGCCCCGATCCTTCCCGAGCTCCCGCGAATCCTCCCATGCTTCTCAACACGTGCTGGTGAGACGAGGCGCCGACCCTCCCCGTTGATGCGTCGCTTCCCCGAGGAACCACCTCCTGCGCTTCTCAACACATGCTGGTGAGACGAGGCGCCGACCCTCCCCGTTGATGCGTCGCTTCCCCGAGGAACCACCTCCTGCACTTCTCAACACGTGCTGGTGAGACGAGGCGCCGATCCTTCCCGTCGATGCGTCGCCTCCCCAAGGAACCACCTCCAAGAAGAGGTCGATGAGTCGCACCAAACCGGGAACCAAAATGGAGAACAAAGAGCTCCATGAACCAAGAAGAAGAAGAAGAAGAAGAAGAAGAAGAAGAAGAAGAAGAAGAAGAAGAAGAAGAAGAAGAAGAAGAAGAAGAAGAAGAAGAAGCCACCATTCGCAGCTTGAGCCGAGCAACTGGCTCAACTTCCTTCCAAAACAAAGCAGCTCGAAGCAAAAAGCTCTCCCGAGCCAAGCAGAAGCCGAAGCTCACTGAGCCAGCCGAAGCAAAAAAGCTTCCGAAGGCCTCATGCCGAACCCAAGCCAAACAGGACCCGAAGGTCTGCTGAACGACTACTCTCTGCCAAAGCAAAATGCTTACTCATCAAAAACAAAGAAAGGATCTCGTCCTTATCCTTCTCCCACCCTTCCCTCCCCCGCGCCCGGCGTGACTCATGCCCTCATGCTCCAATCCCGCTCAACCACGGGTGGGAGGGAGTTGTTGACATCATGAATCATGGGACTGCAGGGTTCTTCTTCCTCTTCGCAGAAGAGGGGGAGGGATGTCTCCATTGTTCGTTCCCTAACTATTAAATCGATCCGCAGAGCATATAATCGATTTCTGAACATTTAATCAATGGAAGGTGAGCTATCTAAGGAACAAGCACTTATCGACATAGCTGAAAAAAGGAACCTGTATGTTGTGTGCAATCGAATTCTAAAATTCGTAACAATATATGTATATATATATATATATATATATATATATATATATATATATATATATATATATATATATATATATATATATATATATATACACAAACACACACACACACATCTCACCTACCCTCTGGTCTTCACAATAGTGAAGAGTTTTACTTTTTACATAGGGTGTGTTACCTTTTCTCAGAAACATTTTGGTATCTATCCCATGTTTCCCTTAAACCATTAAGAGTCAATCATAACTTGTGGTATGGCAACCCATGCAGACCACCAGATGCATACCAGTGTACTATCTTAATGAAATTCGTTTGTTAGCCATGTTGTTTATTCTTTACCAACATTCCAATAATGACCCGACATGGTATTTCTCCTGCGACGAGCTCATTTTTTCCTGAACGTTACAACCCAAATTGCTCGAATTGTTGCACTCGAGGTCGATTTTAACTCACAAACTCAGCAATGGTGTTCAAGTCTCCCTACCGCTAAGCATTATTAACACAACAGTGGTGAAACACTGATGTTTTCCAAACACAATTTTCTTCAATTTTTAGTTTATTAATTCCTCCAAAACTTTGTCATTTAAATGAAATACTCTTGTTTGTAGATATTTGTGTTGTAGTGTGTCAAACTTTCATTTACAGCAGGAACTTAATAAACTTATTTGTGTTTCTCTCTCTCTCTCTCTCTCTCTCTCTCTCTCTCTCTCTCTCTCTCTCTCTCTCTCTCTCTCTCTCTCTCTCTCTCTCTCTCTCTCTCTCTCTCTCTCTCTCTCTCTCTCTCTCTCTCTCTCTCTCTCTCTCTCTCTCTCTCTCTCTCTCTCTCTCTCTCTCTCTCTCTCTCTCTCTCTCTCTCTCTCTCTCTCTCTCTCTCTCTCTCTCTCTCTCTCTCTCTCTCTCTCTCTCTCTCTCTCTCTCTCTCTCTCTCTCTCTCTCTCTCTCTCTCTCTCTCTCTCTCTCTCTCTCTCTCTCTCTCTCTCTCTCTCTCTCTCTCTCTCTCTCTCTCTCTCTCTCTCTCTCTCTCTCCCCCTACTCTCTCTCTCTCTCCCCTACTCTCTCTCTCTCTCTCCCCTACTCTCTCTCTCTCTCTCTCCCCTACTCTCTCTCTCTCTCTCCCTACTCTCTCTCTCTCTCTCTCTCTCTCTCTCTCTCTCTACTCTCTCTCTCTCTCTCCCCTACTCTCTCTCTCTCTCTCCCCTACTCTCTCTCTCTCTCTCCCCTACTCTCTCTCTCTCTCTCTCCCCTACTCTCTCTCTCTCTCTCCCCTACTCTCTCTCTCTCTCTCCCCTACTCTCTCTCTCTCTCTCCCCCTACTCTCTCTCTCTCTCTCTCCCCTACTCTCTCTCTCTCTCTCTCTCTCTACTCTCTCTCTCTCTCTCTCCCTACTCTCTCTCTCTCTCTCTCCCTACTCTCTCTCTCTCTCTCCCCTACTCTCTCTCTCTCTCTCTCTCTCTCTCTCTCTCTCCCTACTCTCTCTCTCTCTCTCCCCTACTCTCTCTCTCTCTCTCCCTACTCTCTCTCTCTCTCTCTCCCTACTCTCTCTCTCTCTCTCCCCTACTCTCTCTCTCTCTCTCCCCTACTCTCTCTCTCTCTCTCCCCTACTCTCTCTCTCTCTCTCCCCTACTCTCTCTCTCTCTCTCCCCTACTCTCTCTCTCTCTCTCCCCTACTCTCTCTCTCTCTCTCCCCTACTCTCTCTCTCTCTCTCCCCTACTCTCTCTCTCTCTCCCCTACTCTCTCTCTCTCTCCCCTACTCTCTCTCTCTCTCTCCCCTACTCTCTCTCTCTCTCTCCCCTACTCTCTCTCTCTCTCTCCCCTACTCTCTCTCTCTCTCTCCCTACTCTCTCTCTCTCTCTCCCCTACTCTCTCTCTCTCTCTCTCCCTACTCTCTCTCTCTCTCTCCCCTACTCTCTCTCTCTCTCTCCCCTACTCTCTCTCTCTCTCTCCCCTACTCTCTCTCTCTCTCCCTACTCTCTCTCTCTCTGCCTACTCTCTCTCTCTCTCTCTCCCTACTCTCTCTCTCTCTCTCCCCTCTCTCTCTCTCTCTCTCTCTCTCCCCTACTCTCTCTCTCTCTCTCCCCTACTCTCTCTCTCTCTCTCCCCTACTCTCTCTCTCTCTCTCTCCTACTCTCTCTCTCTCTCTCTCCCCTACTCTCTCTCTCTCTCTCCCCTACTCTCTCTCTCTCTCTCCCCTACTCTCTCTCTCTCTCTCTCCCCCTACTCTCTCTCTCTCTCTCCCCTACTCTCTCTCTCTCTCTCCCCTACTCTCTCTCTCTCTCTCCCCTACTCTCTCTCTCTCTCTCCCTACTCTCTCTCTCTCTCTCCCCTACTCTCTCTCTCTCTCTCCCCTACTCTCTCTCTCTCTCTCCCCTACTCTCTCTCTCTCTCTCCCCCTACTCTCTCTCTCTCTCTCTCTCTCTCTCTCTCTCTCTCTCTCTCTCTCTCTCTCTCTCTCTCTCTCTCTCTCTCTCTCTCTCTCTCCTAATCTCTCTCTCTCTCTCTCTCTCTCTCTCTCTCTCTCTCTCTCTCTCTCTCTCTCTCTCTCTCTCTCTCTCTCTCTCTCTCTCTCTCTCCTACTCTCTCTCTCTCTCCTATTCTCTCTCTCTCTCTCTCTCTCTCTCTCTCTCTCTCTCTCTCTCTCTCTCTCTCTCTCTCTCTCTCTCTCTCTCTCTCTCTCTCTCTCTCTCTCTCTCTCTCTCTCTCTCTCTCTCTCTCTCTCTCTCTCTCTCTCTCTCTCTCTCTCTCTCTCTCTCTCTCTCTCTCTCTCTCTCTCTCTCTCTCTCTCTCTCTCTCTCTCTCTCTCTCTCTCTCTCTCTCTCTCTCTCTCTCTCTCTCTCTCTCTCTCTCTCTCTCTCTCTCTCTCTCTCTCTCTCTCTCTCTCTCTCTCTCTCTCTCTCTCTCTCT
>NC_140964.1:96621854-96624354 GCF_056783735.1 Eptatretus burgeri | reverse complement strand
ACCTGTCTCTCTCTCTCTCTCTCTCTCTCTCTCTCTCTCTCTCTCTCTCTCTCCTACTCTCTCTCTCTCTCTCTCTCTCACTCTCTCTCTCTCTCTCTCTCTCTCTCTCTCTCCTAATCTCTCTCTCTCTCTCTCTCTCTCTCTCTCTCTCTCTCTCTCTCTCTCTCTCTCTCTCTCTCTCTCTCTCTCCTACTCTCCTACTCTCCTACTCTCTCTCTCTTTCTCTCTCTCTCTCTCTCTCTCTCTCTCTCTCTCTCTCTCTCTCTCTCTCTCTCTCTCTCTCTCTCTCTCTCTCCTACTCTCTCTCTCTCTCTCTCTCTCTCTCTCTCTCTCTCTCTCTCTCTCTCTCTCTCTCTCTCTCTCTCTCTCTCTCTCTCTCTCTCTCTCTCTCTCTCTCTCTCTCTCTCTCTCTCTCTCTCTCTCTCTCTCTCTCTCTCTCTCTCTCTCTCTCTCTCTCTCTCTCTCTCTCTCTCTCTCTCTCTCTCTCTCTCTCTCTCTCTCTCTCTCTCTCTCTCTCTCTCTCTCTCTCTCTCTCTCTCTCTCTCTCTCTCTCTCTCTCTCTCTCTCTCTCTCTCTCTCTCTCTCTCTCTCTCTCTCTCTCTCTCTCTCTCTCTCTCTCTCTCTCTCTCTCTCTCTCTCTCTCTCTCTCTCTCTCTCTCTCTCTCTCTCTCTCTCTCTCTCTCTCTCTCTCTCTCTCTCTCTCTCTCTCTCTCTCTCTCTCTCTCTCTCTCTCTCTCTCTCTCTCTCTCTCTCTCTCTCTCTCTCTCTCTCTCTCTCTCTCTCTCTCTCTCTCTCTCCTACTCTCCCTCTCTCTCTCTCTCTCTCTCTCTCTCTCTCTCTCTCTCTCTCTCTCTCTCTCTCTCTCTCTCTCTCTCTCTCTCTCTCTCTCTCTCTCTCTCTCTCTCTCTCTCTCTCTCTCTCTCTCTCTCTCTCTCTCTCTCTCTCTCTCTCTCTCTCTCTCTCTCTCTCTCTCTCTCTCTCTCTCTCTCTCTCTCTCTCTCTCTCTCTCTCTCTCTCTCTCTCTCTCTCTCTCTCTCTCTCTCTCTCTCTCTCTCTCTCTCTCTCTCTCTCTCTCTCCTACTCTCTCTCTCTCTCTCTCTCTCTCTCTCTCTCTCTCTCTCTCTCTCTCTCTCTCTCTCTCTCTCTCTCTCTCTCTCTCTCTCTCTCTCTCTCTCTCTCTCTCTCTCTCTCTCTCTCTCTCTCTCTCTCTCTCTCTCTCTCTCTCTCTCTCTCTCTCTCTCTCTCTCTCTCTCTCTCTCTCTCTCTCTCTCTCTCTCTCTCTCTCTCTCTCTCTCTCTCTCTCTCTCTCTCTCTCTCTCTCTCTCTCTCTCTCTCTCTCTCTCTCTCTCTCTCTCTCTCTCTCTCTCTCTCTCTCTCTCTCTCTCTCTCTCTCTCTCTCTCTCTCTCTCTCTCTCTCTCTCTCTCTCTCTCTCTCTCTCTCTCTCTCTCTCTCTCTCTCTCTCTCTCTCTCTCTCTCTCTCTCTCTCTCTCTCTCTCTCTCTCTCTCTCTCTCTCTCTCTCTCTCTCTCTCTCTCTCTCTCTCTCTCTCTCTCTCCCCTACTCTCTCTCTCTCTCTCTCTCTCTCCCCCTACTCTCTCTCTCCCCTACTCTCTCTCTCTCTCTCTCTCTCTCTCCCCTACTCTCTCTCTCTCTCTCTCTCTCTCTCTCTCTCTCTCTCTCTCTCTCTCTCTCTCTCTCTCTCTCTCTCTCTCTCTCTCTCTCTCTCTCTCTCTCTCTCTCTCTCTCTCTCTCTCTCTCTCTCTCTCTCTCTCTCTCTCTCTCTCTCTCTCTCTCTCTCTCTCTCTCTCTCTCTCTCTCTCTCTCTCTCTCTCTCTCTCTCTCTCTCTCTCTCTCTCTCTCTCTCTCTCTCTCTCTCTCTCTCTCTCTCTCTCTCTCTCTCTCTCTCTCTCTCTCTCTCTCTCTCTCTCTCTCTCTCTCTCTCTCTCTCTCTCTCTCTCTCTCTCTCTCTCTCTCTCTCTCTCTCTCTCTCTCTCTCTCTCTCTCTCTCTCTCTCTCTCTCTCTCTCTCTCTCTCTCTCTCTCTCTCTCTCTCTCTCTCTCTCTCTCTCTCTCTCTCTCTCTCTCTCTCTCTCTCTCTCTCTCTCTCTCTCTCTCTCTCTCTCTCTCTCTCTCTCTCTCTCTCTCTCTCTCTCTCTCTCTCTCTCTCCCTACTCTCTCCTACTCTCTCTCTCTCTCCTACTCTCTCCTACTCTCTCTCTCTCTCCCTCTCTCTCCCTACTCTCTCTCTCTCCTATCTCTCTCTCTACTACTCTCTCTCTCTCTCCCTCCCTCTCTCTCTCTCTCTCTCTCTCTCTCTCTCTCTCTCTCTCTCTCTCTCTCTCCTTCTCTCTCTCTCTCTCTCTCTCTCTCTCTCTCTCTCTCTCTCTCTCTCTCTCTCTCTCTCTCTCTCTCTCTCTCTCTCTCTCTCTCTCTCTCTCTCTCTCTCTCTCTCTCTCTCTCTCTCTCTCTCTCTCTCTCTCTCTCTCTCTCTCTCTCTCTCT
>NC_140964.1:96602354-96621354 GCF_056783735.1 Eptatretus burgeri | reverse complement strand
CACACACACACACACACACACACACACACACACACACACACACACACTGGAGGACAATGGGGGTGAGCTGGTGGACTGGGTAGAGACCCAGTGTGAGCAGTTGGATGGCCTCCTCCAGGATCGAGGGGAGGAAGTATGCCCCCTTGAAGCAAGTCACGACCAGGTGGGTTCGGTCGTGCTTTGCGAGGTCGAGGGGAGGAATGCTGTGGACAGGTGCACGGAAAGCTTGGGGGGTGTAGAGGCCCCGGACCCCCTTGTGGGGACGAGAATCCCCAGTGTGGTTGTCCCGGTATGTGTGGTGTCGAGGTGTGTGTTCACGAGTGTGGCGAAATGCGTGCTGCAACGCACGCATAGCGCGGGTGCAAGGGCGTGTGTGAGAGCGACCGGGTGGGTGACAAAGACCCCGTGTGTGGATGAGACCCCAGGTGTGAGTGCGCCCCCGTGTGCGAGTGGTGTGTTTGCGAGTGTGCCGGAGTGCGTGCTTCCCAGCACGCCGTGTGTAAAAGGGGCACCGCAAGTGGAAGAGGCCGTGTGTGTGAATGAAACGGCCAGTATGAATGGAGCAGCACGTGTGAGTGGAGCCGCGTGTGCGCCAGAAACGGCACGCGTGTGCGAGGAATGGTGTGTGAGTAAGGCACGGTGCGTGAGTGAACGGCCGAGTGTGAGGGAGACAGCGTGTGCAAGGTCGCTGTGTGTGAGGGAGATGTCGGTCGGCATGTGTGAGCATGCAGCCGCGTCTTCCGGTGTGAATGTAATGGAGTGGAGAGTGAGCGTCGTAACACGCAGGTGTGCGTGGGTGGAATGGCGACAAGAACGGCGACAGAGGGACAAAAGCCGAGTGGCGGCTGTAGTTGGATTGGAAACCGCGACGGGTTCACCCAGCAGCGAGCACGAGGTCCGTGCTGTGCAACGCACGAGGCCGCCACGTGCTCGCTTGCGGGAGTGAAGCCCGGTCCGGAAACGAGCGCGGTGAATGTTGCCGATCCCGCTATGGACAAAAGTTTAGGCAGGATTTCGGATTTGGACCGGACGGGTTCTCCACGCGGGTGGGTGTGTTAAGCTCCAACGGGCAGAGCACATGTGTTCACGTGGGGAACCCCTCGAGACGTGAGGCTTGTGTTTTTTTTATGCTCCGGGTGGCGTCATGGCACGTGTGGTTGGAATCCGGCAGAAGGGTGAATCCCTGCCGGATGGTACCGTCCAAGAGGGACGCGAACAGCTGCCATGACGTCACGCCACAGGTGCGCGGCTGTGAATTGCTGCACAGGTTGCGAGTTGCCGCGCTGGTGCTGCGCAATGGAAGGAAAAAAATAATAATAATAAAAAAACAAGCCTCACTTTCGGGTGAACAGGATTCCCGGGCAAGGGGTTTAAGACCCCCTTACCTGGGCACAGGATGGAAACTAGTTAGGGGGAAGGGTTAGCTCAGCTAGACCGGCTCCATGGGGCAGGGGTAAGTCCTCATGGGGCCCGTGGAATGGATTAGGTAGTGGGATTGTTGCCAGATTTAGGTGGGGAAATGATTTTTTGGGATATTTTGAAGACAGAGACAGACTTTGGATGTGTAGAGGGGACGTAGCTCAGCTACGTAGTGTTAAAAGGAACGTGCTATAGTTTAAGGGATGCCGTGGGGGCACGAGTTAGGTAGGGGATTTAGTGAGAAGGATGGCAGAGTACAGCGGTGTGTGTGTTGAAGAGTTGGTGAGTTGTGTGGGGACATGTTGAGTGAGGCCAGCGGGTCTGTGTGAATGGAGCGAATGTGGAATGCATGGTGCGATGAGTGATTGGGGGGGAGGAGTGACTCCCGCTCAAGGGACCCCGGGGTCAGTGTAGAGTGAGTTAGGGGGTTAGTTAAATTAACAAAATGGAGGTCGTTTTGTTGTTGGTGGGAGTGTAGGCTCGATACCCATTTGGAGGGGTGCAGGAGCCCTGTTGACAGGCTGGGAGTGTGGCTGCGAAAGGTGAGTATCGCTGAGTGGGTACCCCGGGCACCAGGCTAGTCGGCGGTAGTTGGCCAAGGGCCCATGGGGGCCCGGGATAGCGTAGTGGGCACGGGTGCGTCCGCTTGGTGCGGGGGCCCGGGGCGCCATTAGCCGCGTGGGCAGTGTTGTGGGCACGGGTGACCCTCGGAAAGGGGCCCGGGAAGCCAGCCTGCCACGTGTGCGTTTCAGGGGAGGTGCCATGGGGGGCACTCCCCAGTGTTTAGGGAGCTGGTAGGCTCGGAGGCAGTGTAGTGCCCGGGGGTGCCAGCGTCGGAGAATCGGCAGAGGGTCGTGCCTTCCAAGGGGAGCCACGCGTCCCAGCCATGAAACCGTGTGAGGGCACGGAAAGAAAATTAGGGGGCGAGGCCCGAAATTGTGAGGAAACCAACACAGGTGATGGGAATCTGGATTGTCAGAACCAATAGTTTAAGCGAGAGGCGCTTGTTGAAAGCCCCGGGGTAGTTTAACAGTTAAATGGTTAGGGTAGATTAGGAGATGTACCCCTCCGCACCATCCATCCCCTCGCTCTCGCTGTGGGCCGCTGGACCACTTTGTGTTATAGATCGCTGAAGTCTGTGGAGGCCATCTTGAGGCTTCGTTGGGTCTCGACACAGGACGCGAGCTCTCCCTTGTTCCCCTCCGGGAAGGGATCGTAGGGGTTGGGAGTAGGCTAGGACGATAGGTTAGCCGAACAGAGACAGTAAAGGGGGTTAGGGGACGAATTATAGTGGGAGGTATAGGAATAAAAATAAATAAAACCAAAAAAATTAGTTGGGGCTAAATTGGGTTTGACAAATTAAGGGGGTGGGTAGGGACAGTGACAGGCAAAGGCGATAGGTTGGGAGGGAGACCGTAGGGTAGGTCCGAGCCCGCCTTCCGAGTGGCCAGCATCACCGCACTCCCTCCACTCCCGCAGGTGAGATATCTCTGTAAGTACATGTGTAGTCAGCCCCAAACCCGTTGTTTAGAGGGAATAAATGTGATTCATTCGGGCTGCGACGCTTTGAGATGGCCGTTTTTCTGTTCTATCTTTATTTTCAACCAACCACGTCTCAACCGCCATCCACAACGCCGCTTCACAACAACAACAATGCCAACAGCCACGATCTTTACCTTCACAACTCGCTCCGGCAAACATCGCATCACCGCCATTCCAAACGGCACCATGGCCATAAACCACCACCAGAAACCCTCCACCACCTTCACCTCTCTCCTTCTGCGGCCATTCCCGCACCACTTGTGAGCAGAGCGTCAGGCTGTCCTGGGCTCGTACGGGACACGCGCCGAGCCGCAAGTGCAAAATGCGGCCTTTCCGAGGAGAATTTGGATCAGGAATGCTACACGCCCACTTCTGATCCGTCCAGTCAGCAAGCGCGGGGCGGTTTGGCCCCGCCTCCAGGCGCATCGGTGTGGAATCGAGATATGCAAATTCTAGGATCAGGGGAGGTTCACGCCTCTTTTTCTCCGTCCAATGGGCGAGCGTGGCTCCACCCCCGAGCTCGTTCTGATCCAGAAATTTGCATATGGGTTCCCCTGCCGGCCTATGAAGCGCCGATCGTGGGGCGAATAGAGAGAGAGAGAGTCAGTTTTTTTGGTTGGAGAGCAGAGTATGGCAGCGGCAGAGTGTGGCAGTGGCAGAGTGTTTTGGGTCGAGTCGGTCTCAGTCGAGTCAGTTTTGAGTAGAGTCGGTTTGGGTTGAGTCGGTCTCGGTAGAGTTAGTTTTAGCAGAGTCAGTTTGAGCAGAGTCGGCCTTGGAAGAGCGGAGAGTGTTTAGGGCAGAGTCGGGTTGGAGCGCGGAGTGGAGTCGGGAGGCGAGGGCGTACAGGTGGTTTGCTGCAGTCGGCTGAGGAGAATTGGGGAAGAGACCGAGGAGCTCTGGTCCGAGGCAAGGAAGACTGCGGTCGGCGACGAGGTCGCGGTGGAATCGCTCGTCACGGGACCCAAGCAAGCCAGCTATCCTCTTTCCCCAGAGCATCAACAATTCCCACCCTTTTTTTCCCCCGCGCTGAGATCGTGCGAAAAGGGGGCCCCGTTCCCACCCCACTCCAAGCAGTGCCAACGAAACCCGCGAAGGAGCACGAAGTCGGGGCACCGCCGCGCTACCACATTTGCGGTTCATCACAAAGACACGGGTAGGATCCACCCGGTCTCGCAGACCTGACCGCTCTATCAGGTCCCGCGCAAATATTGGTCCACAGGCCCCGTCTGCCACCTTGTCTTTGAGGGTGGCCCTTTTCTTTTGTTTCTGTGTAAACGTGTGTGTGGCGCCAGTCTGCTGAAGTAAAATTGTGTAAGTGTTGCCGTGTGTACGCGTAGTCGGTTGTAGATCTGCATTGTTGTGTTTCTTTTGTTGCAATTGCTTTATGTGCATAATTGTATTAATTGTATGTGTGCTTTCCGTGTGCCGCGGAATAAATGTGCATCATGTTGAACTGTTTTCCCATTTCGCTTCGTCTTTTCTTTAATTGAATCTCCATCTTGCTTCACGTAAAGGGTTGGTAGTGGGCTTAATACGCCCGATAATTAATCGGAACCGTCGAGGCCGACGATAACACCGCTCGGTTATCCCGATAGTACGGAACGGATCGCTTAAGTGGCCCGTGTCCGGGGTCGACCTGCGGCGAGGTGCGATCGCCCGGTCTACCCTCCGCGTGGGTACTTTGGTAGGTCGAGTTTGGCGAACAACCCTATCCCACGCGGGGGGCCGATTGGCTCGATCGTGGTGAGCCCGAAAGGCCCACCCGTGACTAGCTCCCGGCGTTGGTCCGAGAGGGTCACGACAGAATTGTCC
The DNA here is from genome assembly GCF_056783735.1 of Eptatretus burgeri. NCBI lineage: Eukaryota > Metazoa > Chordata > Myxini > Myxiniformes > Myxinidae > Eptatretus > Eptatretus burgeri. The sequence goes on along the minus strand of NC_140964.1, from coordinate 96,616,581 downwards.
GTCCGGTGGGCGATGTGGCGCGATTCGAGTTACGTGGCCATTCGCACGCCGGCGGGCGCGAATTCGCAACAATATATTGTTGTGGTTACCAAATTCGCAAACCACCATTCAGGTCCCTTAGGCGAGATATCTCGGTAAGTACATGTGTAGTTAGGCCCAAACCCGTTGTCTAGTGGGAATACATGTCATTTATGCGTGCTGCGACTCTTCAGGATAGCCGTTTTTCTTTAACTATCTTTATTTTGGACCAACCGCCATTGTTACCACCACCAGTCACAACATCAACCACCAACCACAACGCCGCTTCACCACAACCGCCACGACCTTCACGTCACACCTCGCAACCGTCGCATCGCCACCGTTCTTGCGCCGCCTGTGGGTACCGGTGTTGGACTCGTGCAGGGCGCGCGCCGAACAGCGTGTACAAAATCACGGATTTTGTGCTTCAAAAACGGATCAAAAACAACACACGCCCACTTTTTGCCGTCCAATCGGTGAGCGAGGGGCGAATTGGCCCCGCCCCCAGGGCGATCGATATATGCAAATTTATGGATCAAAAAGCTTTCACGCCCACTTTTTCTCGGGCCAATGGGGAGCGAGGTGAAAGGTCGAAGGGAGGGGGTCAAAGATGAGAGGGCGAAGCTACGGGGCTGATAAAAGGACCGTGTTCGTCAGTCAGGAGAGTCGGAGAGGAGAGTAGGAGAGTAAGAAGAGTCGGAGAGTAGGAGAGTAGGAGAGTCGGAAACAGAGAGTCAAGACTTCGCGGGTGGTGGAGTTGGCAAGAAGGAGCTGGTCGTCGTGTGCGTTGGAGTTGGAACGGAGGGGACGGAGCTGTGGAAAGGCGGCGACACCAGACGAGGGGGTGCTCGCGTCGTGCAGGGAGCTGCACCCGAGGGAGGCCGACAGCGCGACCTGGCCGAGGTGGAGACGCTCGCCGTGGGATAATAAAGATCCTCTATACCCCGAGCATCAGCAACCCCTCCTGTTTCCCCCCGCGCTAAGATAGTGCGACCAAGGGGGCCCCTTTCCCACCCCCTACCAGACACTGCCCGCGAGGCCCGCGGAGTTGAGGCGCCATCGCCGCTCCGCGTCTCATCACCAGACGGGTAGGCGCGACCCGGTCTCGGCCTCAGGCCCGCCTCATCCTTGAGGGTATTCTTTTCTTTGGTTTTGGGTATGTGTTGTCGGCGCCGTCTGTGAAGTAGAATTGTATAAGTGTTGCCGTGTGCTCGGTAGTCGGTATTAGCTCTGCATTGTGTTTTCGCTTTTATATTTGCTTTTTGTGTAAATTGAATTGTGTTTTTCTTTTCTGTGTGCTTTTGGTGGAATTGAATGTGTGCTTCCCGTGTGCCGCGAATAAATGTGCTTTGTGTTGAACTGTTTCCCGCTTCGCTTCGTCATTTCTCCCATTGAATCCTCATCTTGCTTCACATAAAGGGTTGGTAGTGGGCTGAATACGCCCGATAATTAATCGAACCGTCGAGGTCGACGATAACACCGCTCGGTTATCCCGATAGTACGGAACGGGTCGCTTAAGTGGCCCGTGTCCGAAGTCGACCTGCGGCGAGGTGCGATCGCCCGGTCTACCCTCCGCGTGGGTACTTAGGTAGGTCGAATTTGGCGAGCAACCCTATCCCACGCGGGGCTGATTGGCTCGATCGCGGTGAGACCGAAAGGTCCACCCGTGACTGGTTCCCGGCGTTAGTCCGAGAGGGTCACGACTGGATTGTCCGTCCGGTGGGCGACGTGCCGCGATTCGAGTTACGTGGCCGTCAGCACGCCGGCGGGCGCGAATCTGCAACACTGGTGTCAGGAGTGGGATACAAATTCATCGCCTCCTCGCGGCACTGGTATCGGAGAACAGGAAAACGGGCTCTCCTGTCTCCGGCTAAATTCACGGGAATCGGTCCAGGGGTGAGAGAAGCGACCCCCGATTCCCTCCAAATTACGAGCGAGCTAAATTAACCCTTCACGAGAAGCAAGATGGCGTCTCAAGGCGAGCGGGAGCTGGGGGTATTAGAAATGAATATGTGTAGTAATGTAGAGTCCATGGTCCAGGATGGAATCCCCGTGCAGGAAATGTTGATTGTGCAGGAACACGGACTCGCCCAACTGAACCCAGAGCCCGAAATGGGTGCGGCAGCGGCCGCAGTGTATGACACCTCCCCCCCCCCTCTCCACCAAAACCCTTCCCCAACCCTTGCCGAAACGGCTCAGCTGAGTGCATCCGACATGGCCCAGCTATGCACCATGCTGGCGGCAATGAACGAAAAGATGGATGCGAATACACAAAAAATGGATGAAAAGATGGATACAAACACAAATGAAATGAAAAACGAAATGAAAGGCATGAACGAAAAGATGGATACAAATACAAATGAAGTGAAAACGACGATGGATGCGAATACACAGCAAATGAAAAAAGAAATGAAAGAGCTGCGGGGTGAGACGCAGAACATGGGCCGATGCCTGCAGGCGGGCATGAAGGCCGTGACCAGGGAGCTGGGAATGGCGACTCCACGTGTGGGAGCAAACGAGCTGGAAGGGGGTGCAACGGCTGACAGGCCCGCGGTGGAGGCGGGTGAAAAAATAAGTCGGGGGGCGTGTTGGACGAGGGTCGTGACAGAGGAATCGACGGTGACCGAAAGGGAAAAATTAAATGGGGAGACCAAAACGTGTGAGACGAGACACGAAATGACGACAACGGAAATAATAGTTGAGACAAGAGAGGTAAAGGGTGAAGAGTTGGCAGAGACACGGGAGATAGAAAAAATAGAGGAAAGACTACACGAGGAAGACGGGGTAAGTGACGCACACACACACACAGAGGTAGTGGAGGATAATGGGGTGAGCTGGCGGACTGGGTAGAGACCCAGTGCGAGCACCTATATGACCTCCTCCAGGAACGAGGGAGGGAGTATGCCCCCTTGAGGTGAGTCACGACCAGGTGAGTTCGGTCGTGCTTTGCGAGGTTAAGGGGACGCAGTGCTGTGGACGGGTGCACGGAGAGCTTGGGGGGGTGTAGAGGCCCCGGAGACCCTTGTGGTGTCACAAATCCCCAGGGTCGTCGTCCCTGTGTGTGTGGTGCAAGGTGCGAGTGCGGCCCCGCGTGGGGAAGAGACCCCGTGTGTGAGTGGTGTGGTGGCGATGGTGCCAGGGTACGTGCTTCCTAGCACGCTGTGTGCAAGGGAGACCGTGTGTGTGAGAGAGCGGTATGAGAGGGAGATGTCGGTTGGCATGCGGGAGCACGCAGCCGCGTCTCCCCGTGTGAATGTGATGGTGTGGACTGTGTGCGTCGTAACACGCAGGTGTGCGTGGGTTGAATGGCGACGACGAAGGCGACATGAGAAGAAAGAAAGCCGAGTAGCGGCTGTAGTTGTTTCGGGGACCGTGCCGGGTTCACCCAGCAGTGAGCACGCGGTTCGTGCTGTGCAACGCACGAGACCGCCATGTGCTCGCTTGCGAGAGTGAAGTCCCGGTCCGGAAACGCACGCGGTGGATTTGCCGATCCCGCGGACGGACAAAGTTTAGGCAGGTAAACGGATTTGGACCGGACGGGTTCTCCACGCGATCGTGTGTGTTAAGCTCCAATGGGCAAAGCACATGTGTTCGCGTGGGGAACCCCTCGAGACGTGGGGCTTGTGTTTTTTTTTTATGCGCACGGTGACGTCATGGCTGCACGCGGGGTTGGAATCCGGCAGGAGGGGTATCTCTGCCGGATGGTACCGTCCAAGGAGGGACGAGGTACACGTGCAGCTGCATGACATCACGGGCAGGTGCAGAGTGTGCGAGTTGCCGCGCAGGTGCTGCGCATGTAAAAAAAAAAAAAAAAAAAAAAAAAAAAAAAAGCAAGCCTCACTTTCGGGTGCACAGGATTCCTGGGCAAGGGGTGGAAGACCCCCTTGCCCGGGGCACAGGATGGAAACTAGTTAGGGGGAAGGGTTAGCTTAGTTAGACCGACTTCATGGGGCAGGGGTAAGTCCTCATGGAGTCCGTGGAATGGATTAGTTAGAGGGATTGTAGCCAGATTTAGGATGGGAAATAAAATGATTTATTTGGAGACAGTGACAGACTTGTGAATGTGTAGAGGGGACGTAGTTTAGCTACGTAGCGTTAAAAGGAACGTGCTGTAGTTTAAGGGACGACGTGGGAGCACGAGTTAGTTAGGGGATGTAGTTAGAAGGATGGCAGAGTTCAGCGGTGTGTGTGTTGAAGAGTTGGTGAGTGAAGTGGAAGCATGTGCTTGGTGAGTCGTGAGGTGGAGACATGAGTGAGTGAGGCCAGCGGGTCTGTGTGTGTGGAGTGAATGGGGAATGCATGGTGCGATGAGTGATTGGGGGGAGGAGTGACTCCCGCCCAAGGGACCCCGGGGTCAGTGTAGAGTGAGTTCGCTGGGTTAGTCAAATTGAAAAATGGAGGTCGTTTTGTTGTTGGTGGGAATGTAGGCTCGAGACCCATTTGGAGGGGTGCAGGAGCCCTGTTGACGGGCTTGGGAGCGTGGCTGCGAAAGGTGAGTATCGCTGAGTGGGTACCCCGGGCACCAGGCTAGTCGGCCGTGGTAGGCCAAGGGTCCATGGGGGGCCGGGATAGAGTAGTGGGCACGGGTGCGCCTGCTTGGTGCGGGGGCCCGGGGCGCCATTAGCCGCTTGGGCAGTGTTGTGGGCAAGGGTGACCCTCGGAAAGGGGCCCGGGAAGCCAGCCTGCCACGTGTGCGTTTCAGGGGAGGTGCCATGGGGGGCACTCCCCGGTGTTAGGGAGCTGGTAGGCTCGGAGGCAGTGTAGTGCCCGGGGGTGCCATAGCGGGAGAATCGGCAGAGGGTCGTGCCTGCCAAAGGGAGCCACGTGTCCCAGCCGGGAGACCGTGTGAGGGCACGGAGCGAAAATTGGGGGGCGAGGCCCGAAATTGTGAGGACACCAACACAGGCGACGGGAATCTGGGTTTATAGAACCAATAGTTTAAGCGAGAGGCGCTTGTTGAAAGCCCCGGGGTAGTTTAACAGTTAAATGGTTAGGGTAGATTAGGAGATGTACCCCTCCGCACCATCCATCCCCTCGCTGTCGTTGTGGGCCGCTGGACCCACTTGGTGTTAAGATCGCTGAACTCTGGGGAGGCCATTCTGAGGCTTGAGTTGGGCCTCGACACAGGACGTTAGCTCTCCCTTATTCCCCTCCGGGATGGGAACGTAGGGGTTGGGAGTAGGCTAGGTGACAGGATAGGTTAGCCGAACAAAGACCATAAAGGGGGTTAGGGAACGATTTATAGAGGGGAAGTAAAAATAAAAACAACAAAAAAATAAGTTGGGGCTAAATTGGGGTTTGACAAATTAAGGGAGTGGGTATGTACAGTGACAGGCAAAGGCGATAGGTGGGAGGGAGACAGGTAGGTAGGTCCGAGCCCGCCTTCCAAGTGGCCAGCACCACCGCACTCCCTCCACCAACCTCCACTGAACAGCAAAGGCTGGCCAACTTCATCGGCTGGCCGTGTTTGTCTTCAAGGCGGAGGCCGGCCAACTTCATCGGCAGCTGTTGTTTTGCTGCAAGGCCTGTGCCATCGGCTGGCCGTGTTTTGCTTCAAGGCCTGTGCCGGCCACATCGTCTGCCGGCTGGCTGTTTTTCTGCAAGGCCTGTGCCGGCCAGTTCATCTGCTGGCCGTGTTTTGCTTCAAGGCCTGTGCCGGCCAGTTCATCTGCCGGCTGTGTTTGCCTGCAGCGGCCTTCTTCTGCGGGCTGTGTTTGCCTGCTGCCTTTGCCATGCCATGCCCACTGCCCAGGTTCACCAGCCCCGTTCAATTTTTGCTTTGCCCCCCCCCCCCTGTTCATTTCCATGTGCGCCAGGATCCGCAAGGCAACAGTTTGCAAGCTGCGAGAACTGCCCTGTTGGCAGCTACAACACGGGCCTGCAGTGGCGGCCCGTGCACCGTGTTTGTGTTCATGCATCCATTCGTTGTGCTCATTGCGTGTGCCACTTGAGCTGGCACGGAGACTGCGTTTGTGCAGCCCATGCACCGTTGTGGTTCACTGCGTTCAGTTCAAAAGGGAAGGCCTTGGACTGCGTGTGAGCAGCCAGCCACGTTCCCTGTCACCTGCATTGTTTTGAGCCAGAGACTGCATGCGGGCAGCCTGGCTCCCTGCTAACTGCTTTTCTTTTTGCAGAGTTCAGTGATCCTGGGCCATGGTTTAGTGTAAAATTTGTAAGTTAAGGTTAAGATGTACTGTAAATATGAGTGTGCCCCCGGCATGTCTGTCTTAGCGCCGGCAATTTTATTTAAGTCGTCCGTGTAAGTGAGTTTGTTTAGATAGTTACGCAGCCCTCAGGTTATTTATTTTGGGGACACGAATACCATGAATGTCGCACTCAGGGATCCGTAGGTAAAATGTACTAGGGGAAAACTACACATGATGGCACACGAAAATTTGACGACTCGGGACGAGTCTGTAAAAAGGGGAGGGGGTAGTGTTGTGGTTACCAAATTCGCAAACCACCATTCAGGTCCCTTCGGTGAGATATCTCGGTAAGTACATGTGTAGTTAGGCCCAAACCCGTTGTCTAGTGGGAATACATGTCATTTATGCGTGCTGCGACTCTTCAGGATAGCCGTTTTTCTTTAACTATCTTTATTTTGGACCAACCGCCATTGTTACCACCACCAGTCACAACATCAACCACCAACCACAACGCCGCTTCACCACAACCGCCACGACCTTCACGTCACACCTCGCAACCGTCGCATCGCCACCGTTCTTGCGCCGCCTGTGGGTACCGGTGTTGGACTCGTGCAGGGCGCGCGCCGAACAGCGTGTACAAAATCACGGATTTTGTGCTTCAAAAACGGATCAAAAACGACACACGCCCACTTTTTGCCGTCCAATCGGTGAGCGAGGGGCGACTGGCCCCGCCCCAGGGCGATCGATATATGCAAATTTATGGATCAAAAAGCCTTCACGCCCACTTTTTCTCGGGCCAATGGGGAGCGAGGTGAAAGGTCGAAGGGAGGGGGTCAAAGATGAGAGGGCGAAGCTACGGGGCTGATAAAAGGACCGTGTTCATCAGTCAGGAGAGTCGGAGAGGAGAGTAGGAGAGTAAGAAGAGTCGGAGAGTAGGAGAGTAGGAGAGTCGGAAACAGAGAGTCAAGACTTCGCGGGTGGTGGAGTTGGCAAGAAGGAGCTGGTCGTCGTGTGCGTTGGAGTTGGAACGGAGGGGACGGAGCTGTGGAAAGGCGGCGACACCAGACGAGGGGGTGCTCGCGTCGTGCAGGGAGCTGCACCCGAGGGAGGCCGACAGCGCGACCTGGCCGAGGTGGAGACGCTCGTCGCGGGATAATAAAGATCCTCTATACCCCGAGCATCAGCAACCCCCTCCTGTTTCCCCCCGCGCTGAGATAGTGCGACCAAGGGAGCCCCTTTCCCACCCCCTACCAGACACTGCCCGCGAGGCCCGCGGAGTTGAGGCGCCATCGCCGCTCCGCGTCTCATCACCAGACGGGTAGGCGCGACCCGGTCTCGGCCTCAGGCCCGCCTCATCCTTGAGGGTATTCTTTTCTTTGGTTTTGGGTATGTGTTGTCGGCGCCGTCTGTGAAGTAGAATTGTATAAGTGTTGCCGTGTGCTCGGTCGTCGGTATTAGCTCTGCATTGTGTTTTCGCTTTTATATTTGCTTTTTGTGTAAATTGAATTGTGTTTTTCTTTTCTGTGTGCTTTTGGTGGAATTGAATGTGTGCTTCCCGTGTGCCGCGAATAAATGTGCTTTGTGTTGAACTGTTTCCCGCTTCGCTTCGTCATTTCTCCCATTGAATCCTCATCTTGCTTCACGTAAAGGGTTGGTAGTGGGCTGAATACGCCCGATAATTAATCGAACCGTCGAGGTCGACGATAACACCGCTCGGTTATCCCGATAGTACGGAACGGGTCGCTTAAGTGGCCCGTGTCCGAAGTCGACCTGCGGCGAGGTGCGATCGCCCGGTCTACCCTCCGCGTGGGTACTTAGGTAGGTCGAATTTGGCGAGCAACCCTATCCCACGCGGGGGCTGATTGGCTCGATTGCGGTGAGACCGAAAGGTCCACCCGTGACTGGTTCCCGGCGTTAGTCCGAGAGGGTCACGACTGGATTGTCCGTCCGGTGGGCGACGTGCCGCAATTCGAGTTACGTGGCCGTCAGCATGCCGGCGGGCGCGAATCTGCAACAATATATAGTTTTTGGGTCACTTACATTACACACATTTCACCATCTTTGATGCTGAACCATGAAAAATTGGTCGTAAGATAATTTGAATTTGTCTTTATTTTATGAAATCCCACCAAATTTGCTTCAAGGGTGCATCTTGTTTTCATAACAAATATTCGTTTTTAAGGGGCTACAACAACCCTCCTTTTTGGGCCTTTTGCAAGTACTGATGTCATGGAAATTTAATCGATCTAAAGGAATCTGGTATTTCAAGAAACTATATGAAAGAGAGAAAACAACACCACTTCCCGAGCCCTTGATGGGTGGCCTCAAACTTCGAAGCAACAAAGATGCCATCTGGTTAATTCAGTTTTTTAAAGCCATGCCCACGTTCTCATGAATTTGCCCAAAATGGAAAGCGAGGAAATAGTGAGTGGAGTCTTACGTGACCATGTGCTCAGGCACAGCAAGTTCGTCAACGAGTTGGCTCAGTTCTCCACGGACTGCCTGTCGGTTATGCAGTTTAACATTCATCGCCAATGACTCCTCCTGCAAGCTCTGGATCTCAGCACTGATGCTCTGTAGATCCGACTGGAAAGTTGTTAGCATCTCTTCCATGCGCTGTGTCAGGTACACAGAGGGGACGAGAGTAGAGGAAGTCAGTAAGCCAGGTGTAGAGTTGGCCTTTGATGCCATAGGCAGATGAGCAGTAGGGATGGAACCAGCACCAGTTGCAATATCAACACCGTATTTCCACTGACCTGCAAGATGGTATCGCAAGCTCCAATTTGGTGATGCAGGCTGGCAATATTCTGGCTTTCTTTGATATCTGCAGTAATCAGTCTCAGGTACAATCAAAATTTCAAGAACTTCATCTGCACCTGGTAGAATTCTTAATAATGCAAATCATATCCATAAAATCTCTATTATTATGAGTATGGTTGATGGTTAACTTTCAGTTTGAGATAATCTTTAAAGAACAAGAAGTCACTGAAAGCTTGTGGAGTAGCAAATCCTAAATTAAATTATATGACAGCTGTGAAAAGCCTTCTGGGTACAGTTCACTTGTATGGCTCTTTTAAGCAGAAGCATGCTTGAGTGGTACAAAAAGTTTTTAAAAACAGTGATGAAATATTTGGGGTGATGAACCATAACATAACTATGGCAGACCCAGCTATGCCGAGGGAAACTTCGGAGGATGTACATAATATGATAGAGTACGGGACAAAGTTTGAGCATCCTTGAATCCTCACATCTTTTCAAAGGAAATAGTCCAGCCTTTTATGTTTTCTAAGAGCAATGGCTACAATACCAAACAAATTTTGATACCGAGATAATCTTAAAGAGGGGATACAGTCACGGATGGAAGCATGTTCGATCTGCTGCAGCTCTGCCTCCACTTGCTTTGAGTACTGACGGAGGTCCACACCCTGCACGTCATAATGATTCAATTTTAAGAGAAAAGAATGATCCACAAACGCTCAATCATAATAGATTAGATAAATACAGCTACGCATCAAAACAGAGAAAGAGTGAATGATTGATGCAATGATATCCTCAGAAAAGCAGTCAACAGTCATAAAGCATCCTCCAAAACAATGCAACAACGCACTATAAGTAAAAAGGAATGAGGACCGCACGCAAACTCACCGTTTTAAGAGCTTCTTGCACCAGTGAATCACCAAGATTAGCCTGGATATGCACTGTTCACAATTACAAACAACAACAACCATGTCCTCAACAGATCAACAGAACAACAAAGCAAAGCTTCACTGGTTTATATCTTATAGACTACAGTATAAATGATAATTAACAATCTGGATATTTGTGTCCATAGTCGAGGCTCATTTAAATGGATCACTCTGAACGGATCAAGACGTAACAGGCAAAATTAGAACATAAAACACGAATGTATGGAGGACACTCCAGAGAAGAAAACCTGGAAAATTAGGAGGGATTAGGATGGGGGTAACAAGGGTAGAAAATATCATTGGCTTGGATTGGGGAGGATCTAAGATGGTGATGGTGGTGAACAGCAGTCTTGAAGACCAGGAGGGAAAAAAATGAGATTGAAGAGGGTGTGGAAGTCGATTCCACAAGCAGGAAAAAATAAAAATAAAATAAAATAAAATAAAAAGAGGAGCAAATGAGTGGACTTGAGCAGTGATCCTGGATTTAGCTAGTTTCACCAGAAGGGGGTTGATGGTGGACCATCTGAGCCCTGCAGAAACCTGGGGAGAGATAAAAAGGATGGAAAGAGCAGAGAGTACAAGACCAGAAAGGAGGCGGTAGAAGACAGAGAAACCATTAACCGGTCTGCGATGGTGAAGTGATACACTCACAGACTCATCTTCATCGCAGGATTCCAATAATCTTGAAGGTCTTGGTTTCCACAGCGTCAAGCTGAGCAAGATTTGATGCAGGGGGGCCAGCCCGGATGGGAAAGCAGTACTCCATCAAGCTGCAGATGAAGGCCTTGTAGGTGGATACGAGTTCAGGTGTGCTAAGGAAGGACTTTGTATGAAAGAGGATGCCCAGTTGGTGGCTGGCTTTGGAGGCTAATGTTCATGTGGTTTGCCCAACAAATATCATGGCCAACAGTGAGACCCAGGAGTTTGAATGACTGAACTTCCTCAAGAGGATTGTTAAGAACGTAGATTGGAGGGTTTGCCAGACAGTCCTTTTAGAGAAAGATCATGGGAGTGTGAGATTTGTCAGAACTCAGACATATTCCAAATGTTTGACCAGCTTGTGATTTTTTTTTAAGTCTGAAGCGATGGAAGATGCTGTTGCCTGCCTGTCTGAAGGATGGGTGATGTCACGGCAGAGGATGAAGTCATCAGCTAACAGATACAGAGGATTTTGCAGAGAGTCAGAGAGATCATTGATGAAGATCAGGAAAAGGACTGTGCCCAGAACACTGCCTGAACAGGGAGAGGAAATGAAAGGATTACGTTGAGAACCACACGTTGGCTGCTAGAGTATAGGAAGGCAGGAAGCCATGTGTGGAGTTGGCCTTGGTTGCTATAGGAAGAAAATTTGGAGAGCAATGGGAGATGCCAGACTGCAACAAAAGCACGAGATATGTCCAGAGAGACGCCACCGATCTCATATCTGACATTGAGGGCCTCCATCCATTGTTGGGAGAGTAGAAGCAGCATGTCCAAGGTGGAGTGACCAGGTCTGAAACCAAGTTGGTGATCTGAGATGAGGTTGTTGGAGAAAAAGATTTCACATCAACTGCGATGATACATTCCATGACCTTGTTGATTGTTGGAAGCAAGCCAATTGGTCTGTAGTTAAGAGGATTCGTTTTTGCAGCTTTTATAATTGAGTGCAATGTTGTTTGCGGATTCCCAAGCAGATGGAAGATGATGTAGCGCAAATGACAGGGTGAGAATGACGATACGTAAGATCAGCAGATCAGGTTTTCAGGAAACGTGAGCAGATGCCGTCTGGTCCAGTCGAGAGTTGAAAGAACTCCGTCCGGTCCAGTCGAGAGTTGAAAGAGTTCTCCACCTTCTCAGGTGAAAAAGACAGACAGAGATTGAAGGGTTGGGGACTGAGGCATTCAGCCTTCTCACGAGCAGAGTTGGCTGTGGTGCCATTTTAAGTAAAGGAAGGGATGGAAGGGGGGTATAGATGGACTTAACAAGGCACCACCAGGTTTTAGAGGAGGGAGTCAAGTTTTAAAGTTAATTCTTGAGGTTGAACAGATGTTGTTTTCTCGCTCTCCTGGCAGTGGACACACTTGTGACCTTTTTGGAAACACCGAGATTGCCTTCGGTTGGATTTGCCTTCCAGGAAGAGAAGGTAAGTTGTTTCAGAGCAACTGCCTTATCACAGGATTCAGTGTACCATGGTCAGGAAGAAGGGTAGGATAATTGAAGACAACATGGAATGAATCTGGACATCAGAGCAGGTTTCTATGGAAGAATTCCCAGGGTGAGTAAACATCGGGGTGAGGGGGAGGAGGGGGTTAGATATGGGAGACCAGACCGCTTGCAGTTAATGCCAATGTGCCCGAGTGAAATACCAGACTCGCCAGCGTTGAGGCGATACTCTGAAAATAACCAGAGAAATGTTCACTTTCACAAGCATATGGTCAGACGAACCAATTGGAGCAGAAGAAGAGCAGGAGACATTTGCAGGTAAGTTAGTCATCACCAAGTCAGGAAGGGAGGATTTACCATTGGGAGAAATCTGGGTGGGAAAGTTCACAGAATGAGGCAGTCCCATGGAATCACAGAAGTCCTTTTGTGAAGCGTCATGGCTGGTGAGAGAGGAACCGACACCCAGCCAAGTTGCACGGTGACAAGTGGAATTGCCACATATGAGGAAGAGAGGGTTGAGAGTTGGCACGAGAGGTTAAAAGTTGGTCCATGTTGCATGAGAGAGATTCAGATGGAATCATCACTATTAAGGGGACGGTACAACACACCGATGAACAAGAGGTGGGAGCGTAGGGGAAGCCGCAGCCATAGGTAGTGATATTATAACAGATCTGTGTGCGGACCGTCGGTGTCATAACGGCTGATTACAATAGTCTCTCCAGTCCTTTCATGGATTCAGGAGGCTATCATACATATCAGCCTATTTACAGTCCATTGGAGGACGAACGCATCAGACAACTCAAGAAGGGGATTGATAAACTCATCGTGCTTACAAAGTGTGGTTTGGTGAGAGTCAAGGCAGGACTTTGCAATTTATTCAGGGTGCCGGCGATAACTCGCCGACAATCTGCGAAAGACACCCTGGGATTTTGAACGTCCACCAAATAATGCCGGCAGATGGGACGTCCAGCTTAACATCAATCCAAGAGAAGGTGCACTTCGTGATGCAATGCCCAGGGATCACCGATGGAACAGTTAGGGTAGGGAATCGAACCCAGGTTAGACAGCTCAAAGGTGAGTGTGCTACTCATCACAATCATGTCAGACTCACACACACACACACACACACACACACACACACACACACACACACACACACACACACACACACACACACACACACACACACACACACACACACACACACACACACACACACACACACACACACACACACACACACACACACACACACACCTCTTACCGTCAACCTCATCGAGGATGGAGTCGTTCGGACTGAGATCCAGAGGCCCCAGAGTATCATCGACCATTTCATTCTCTCCAGGCTGGAGGCAACATGAACATCAAAAGGTCTTCACACGAACATCACGAACAACCACACACATCCAAGACCAAGAGGGTATTATATGGTTTACTATCCTTATCGACCGAGCACAAGGTCTTCAACCACGGGTCAAGACCTCTACACGTCCTACAGAGAAGGAGCCACGAACTTAACCAAACAAACATTTTCAACCATCGATCTCATTTTAACTCAAGAGGAATCGATTTTCACAATTCAACACCAGGGGCATCATCAAGATAAACTTCCTCACGACAGCTCGAAAGGAAAGGTTTTCTTTAATTCCCCCTTGATTATTCATTAATGATCATTTACTCCATCAAGTCTCACCTGGCTCACCTGGCTCACCTGGGCCTCAGTCAAAAGCATGTCGGCGCTCATTTTTTTTTTCTTCTTTACGTCGGTTTATATTTTGAAATTAGTGTCGTTTTCTTGAATCCTCGGAACCTGTGATGAAAAGTCCCTTTAGATTGTGACCCTATAATTAATATGGGATGATAGTCGCCATGGGAAACCAACACGAGCTGAGGTGGCAAAAACCCCCAGATGCTCACTACACCACCCAGCCGCCGACGATCGGTCTTCCCCTTCCTCTTCTTCTTCTTCTTCATGTTAATGTTATTGTTGTTGTTACCTCATCAGGGCGATATTGAGTGACAGTAATAGGCCGTGGGCTGTCCGCCGCAATCGTTCCGTTTCGTTCCGTGAAAAGGGTGCGACTTATTTTCACTCCCAATATGGTCTAAATGATATTTGCTGTAACGTGTAAAAAGTTCTCCATATGTGAACAACGCCCAAGTCTGAGCATTAATTAGAAGTTACATGCACTATTTTTCAAAGTGTAATCGGCGATTTTGTGCGTACGTTGGCCG
>NC_140964.1:96585854-96601854 GCF_056783735.1 Eptatretus burgeri | reverse complement strand
TGTTGGTTGCATCATTAGTTTGGACGCGGTTTTACCAGTACACTGGAATTCATTTTATTGGCCTTGGAAGGATGACAGGCTGAGTCGGCCTCCTGGTGTGTTAATTCAGTGGTCAACGAGGCTTGAACTTAGAACCAACACCAGGCTTACTCATATTACCATGTAATTATCTTTATAAAACCTAATTATTATCCACTTTTTGTTTCAAAACAGAATATGGTGTCTGAGTTTCGAAATCACAAGACATCTGAAGAAGATTGCTGGGAAAGATTATACATTCTCGCAAATGAATATTTAATATTTTCAATTTTGATTCATTATATTTGTTTTGTTTACAATTACTTGATTTTGAATTTCAAAAAAAGGATTAAGACATGAAGGAGAGGGAGGGGGTGGGGGGGTAGGTGCGCTCCCCAATGATCCATCACCCCTCATCCCACCCTCCCCTCCCCATGTGTGTGTGTGGGGAAGGGTGGGGGTGGGATGAGGGAGGTGGTGGGTCAAAGGTGGGGCGCACAGGGGGATGAGGGGGTGGGGTTTATGTGGGCGGGGCTTGTGTGGGCGGGGCTTGTGTGGGTGGGGTTTATGTGGGCGGGGCTTGTGTGGGTGGGGTTTATGTGGGCGGGGCTTGTGTGGGCGGGGCGTGTGTGGGCGGGGTTTGTGGGAGGGCGTTTATGTGGGTGGGCTTCGGTGGGGTTTGTGTTGGCAGGGTTTATGTGGGTGGAGCTTGTGTGGGAGGAGTTTATGTGGGCAGGGTTTATGTGGGCGGGGCTTTGGTGGGGCTTATGTGGGAGGGGTGAATGTGGATGAGGCTTATGTGGATGAGGTTTGTGTGGATAAATGGATGGGTGGATGGGTGGATGAGTGGAGCTTGTGTGGATGGGTGGATAATTTTTGAAGTAAATAAACAGGGTGTGCGTGAGGAACTAATTAACTAATCACTAATTATGTGAATATGATGAATATGGGTGGAGCTTGTGTGGGGTTTGTGTGTGTGGAGCTCGTGGGGGGTTTGTGTGTGGTGGGGTTTGTGTGGGGTTTGTGTGGGGTTTGTGTGGGGTGGGGTTTGTGTGGAGCTTGTGTGGGGTGGGGTTTATGTGGGTGGGTTTTGTGTGGGCGGAGTCAAAAAGGGGCGGAGTCAAAAAATTTCAATTTACCTTTGTCTTTTGTAATTCCTGTGAATAAAATGAACCTAAAATCTCTTCCCCTTCCAAATCATATATCTTATAAGTCCAAGGAACCGTATCTATTACATCAACAATTTAAAGAAGTTATTTCGTCCATCGTTTAGCAAAACCCTTTTCAAAATGAGATTTCCACCTATATATTCTTACGATATCACCAACTTTGAACTTTTCTGACATTAATCTCTTTTTCATATTTTAATTTTGTTAATGTTTCTGATGGTTTCATATTTGTTGACGTGTGAATCATGTCATTATACTTATCCACAATATCCTGAATAAAAGATGACCATTGTTGTGAACCGAGTTGTGTGAATTTTTTATATAGTCTCTCTTTTAAGGTACGATTAAAACGTTCAACAACAACTGCCTTCCCTTCATTAAAGGTACTGTATAATGTAATACTGTTATTTTTTAGAAAATTCATAAATGTCTTGTTATAAAACTCTCTACCCTCATCAGTCCACAATTTTTTAGGTTTTCTCTTACTTTTATTAAATATCTGTTGAAAGGCTAACATAAGAGTATTACCTGTTTTGTTTTTTAATGGTACAACCCATGCGTATCTACTCCTCAAATCAATAACGGTTAAAGCATACTTGTACCCCTTATCATTATTGAGTTCAATCAAATCAGCAGACCAGATATAATCAACTTCCTTGGAATAAACTTTCCTTCTCTGAAACTTTGTGAATATTGGTTTATGTAATTCATCAGCTAATTGCTCTTCAGTCGTAATGACATCATTAGAGCCTATAAGTTTTTTGAATTTCCAAGTCCAAGTTTCAATTTAGCACTGATCATCTTCTTCACAATGAACCGATCAACTTTTTCTCTCAAGGTTGGATTTTGTATCAGAGACAAATTATACAACATTTCTCTATCGGCTTCATGCTTTTCTTCCAACGTCGTGGTATTCCCATAATCAATATCGTGTCTCATGCACACTTCATCAACTCTATTGATGGGTTTACTCCAGGATTTAGGATTGTCTGCCTCATCTAATCTTTTATCCAAGTTTGTGCCTGGACCACAGAAAGAATACCCTGGAAGATGTAATTCCCCTGGCATTCCAGTAGTTGTAAATTTACTTCCTGATAAAAACTTTTGTATATCTCCTCCTCGTTTGTGTTTGGAGATAAATTGATTTTTTTTTGAACCACACACCGAACATATACCTTTTTGTATAACCCTGTTATTTTTACTTTTAATATATGAAATATTTTTAGTATTAGTTTTCTTTTTACATTTGAGATAATAACTCATTTATTTATGTGAAAAATTCCTGCAGAGTGCAAAAACCTTTTTAGTTTCCAACATGCACATTTGAATCTTAATTTTTAAAACATAAAGAATCCTTAGAAATGCCTTCACTCTCTCCTCCATTTATTTAAGAAAAAAAATAAAAATGAAAAACTTGAATTAAAATGAATATCTTATCGATGTCAATATTCTTGTCGAAAGTATTGCAAATAGACTGGTCAATTCTTTGTTTTCCTCCTCGGTGGGTTGAGTTATTTTCTGTAATACCACCAATCTTTTTTTAATCTCACTGGTTTCCATATTTTGATATTTATTTTGTCTCGCTTTTTTTCTCCCTCTCCTCCTTCTCTCTCTTCTCTTTTTCCTCCTTCTCTTTCCTCTCCCTCTCCTCCTTCTCTCTCTTCTCCTTTTCCTCCTCTTCCCTCTCTTCTTCAACTCCTTCCTCATCCCTTATTATCCTTGAATCGCTTACACCCCATAGAATATCATACATATATTCATCAGGATTTCTTGTTATTCCTGTATCCAAAATAATTTTTTTTACAACAGGAAACCAATAAAATTTCTTTTGAATTTCTAAAAGAGCCTTACCTTTTCTTAACTTTATAATTTTTTCATTATTTGACATTCTCATTAAATCTAAAGTTGTCGGTTTATCAACATCAGCATAATGCCAATCTTTTATTGAAAATACCTCATTCTTATGTTGTAGAACATATTTATTAAAATACCGAATACCCTTTTCTTGAAGGTATGCTTGGACACAGAAATGATAATTTTCTTGAAGCCTTCTTTATATCATTTATGTATTAGAAATATATGTTAGAATAATATTATGGCACGAAACACCTCCCCATCTTCCCATAGTTAAATCATTTTGTATTTCCTTACTTATTATATATAATCCTGTTTTTTCTGTTTTCATGATATAAACAAGGGCACAACCATTATTATATTTATCCTTATAAAATTATTTTATTTGTTGTTTACTAATCGTGGCCCCACAAAACTCATTCTCGATACCAAGTGGATAATATTCTTCCTTACGAGACTGATTTAATTGTTCCAGGTCTTCGAGGTTAATTTTAAATGACCAATTATACCCTAAATCATTCATATCATACCCCCATTGTTCTATTCTCACACAAACGATACGCCCTTCTTCATAAAAATTTATTTTACTTCGAACTGTGAATTCTGTATGACCTGGAGATAATATCAACACTTCTGTATCTTTGGAATACACGGCCGTTTTATTTCAAGATATATATTGTGATAAATCGATTAATCTCACCAAGTCATTCGCGTCAGTCAGGCTTGGATAATTTTTTAATTTATAAGCATTTTTCATGTTAATATTTTTGGTTATATTATATTTATGTCGTTCAGCCTGTGCCGTTGTGTAATAATTTGATAAATCAATATCCAGTTCTTGAGATACACCAAAGATAGAACCATCTTTACCAACATAAGTCATTTATATTAGATTAAAAATAATATCATAAAATTTTTTATTTTTGTTGAGTTGAAATAACACAATAGACATAATTGACCACAACACTTAGAATTTAATTCTTGGACTTGAAATGTTTGATAAACACCATTCTGTAAGAATTTTATGACTTCAACAGGTGGTGGAAGACCAAAACTATCAAAATAATATTTGTCTTGACAATTAAAAATACAAACCCAATGAGAACCGTTCCCATTATTATCTTCTTAGTTCATAATAATATTCCTTGTATGTTTCGGCACATTTGTTCATTCATCTCTCATACAAATAACCACATGATGAATTTTTAATTTCTTACAATATTTGACAAGTTGTAAATTTGATGTTATATTCTTTCCAAATTCTTTAAACCACTCATCTTTTTATCGTTTTGTCATTTTAATTTTAAGTGAGCCAGTGTCATTAAAGATTTTAACCTGTTCTCTTGTGAGCAAAACATCAATTCTTACTGCTCCTTTTCTCTGAATTGTATTAACGTTAATCGTACAAGGCTTTTGATTTTGAACACAAGATGATAGTTTATGAAGATTGATTTGATTAACATATACCCCAGTTGGTACTTTGCCACTCATTTATTTAACAAAAAATTATGTGAGACGAATCATCACACCATTATCTGTATTAATCTGTAATTCTGTTTCTTCCAAAAGCAAACAATATGTATCAACTTCTTCACTCTCTCCTCTTTCAATGTATAGGGAAGTATCCACTCGATTAGACTTTATAGTTTCCTTTTGAGCGCTCAGGTCAAGCGCATAGATTGTATACAAACTTTTAAATGCATTCATATCCAAAATAAGTTCTTTATTTCCATTACTTTCACACACCTTTTGGTAAGACTTGTATGCTTCAGCAAAATCATTTTTTCCCAATTAATTTCCAATCTATCTCGTGGATAAAATGTTCCATCTAGAGAAACGCGAAGTTGTTTCACCTTAGCATTATCACTCAATGCATTATTCTTATCAGTCGCAGTATCACCATCTGGCTTTTTAAAAATGATCCACAGATATCGTGGCTTTCCGTCCAGAACACCCAAATTCCACGTGTAAGTAGTTTGGTTGAGTTTAATGTGTTGACATCTTCTTTTGAGGTATGATACACTGAGTGGTTTCTTTGAGTTAAGTCTTCGATTCAACATCTCTTCTGTTTTAAGATTAGGAGTATATTCACTGATATACCAACTCATCTCCTCAATTACAAATTTATTCTGTTCACCAAAAGCACTACCAACACCAAAAAGCAATCTATTTTCATTATCATTCCTTTGTAGTTGAAATCTAATTTTAAGACCATACAGAACTTTATCATGATCACAAAATCCAAATATACCTTTAAGAGGAACTGCCACAGTAAAACTATTTTCTGCTTTTGTATCATCATTATACATTCCTTTCCTTTGAGTATATCCAGGGTCTGTGTTTGTTCCCGTTGACATATCAGGAATAAAACCTTCGACAGACCCCTTTCCCATTCTATCACTGAATGTATAGAGTGTAAATTTCATCATTTCAGATAGAGCAGAGACATAATCAACCTCTTCAACTTCTTGTGTTCCAATATACAAACGCACACTATCAAACATTTTCCAGAAGAAATCATTTACAAGTGTAGCGTTTTTGTTATTCCCAGCTTTAGTGAATTTAAATTTACACAACAAGAAACTTTCGGAGAGATTCAAAGAGGTTTGTTGCTTATTTATTTCAAAACTTTTTGTACCATTCGTATTCCAGTCTGTTCCAGTTATTGCATTTACCTTGAAGTAATCTTCATTTTAGTGGAGTTTGAGATAATAATAGTATCATCCAAATCATAGATACTATCAATTGCTTCCATACTTGTATTTATTTAGGAAAAAAAAGATGTTAAAACTTTTGAAACCCTGTTCCAAGTATTCGAATTATTTTCTGTCGTTCTTGGGGGGACAACTGAGTTTTGCCTTTCTTAATTTCTTTTATTGCTTGTAATTTATGAGATTCCTTCTGGGCATCTTTTATGCTCTTTACAGCACCTGCTACATTTCCCACAGCAGAAGCAGTTGAACCAATTGGATCTTTATGTTTTAGAATAGTTGAACCAATACCCATGAGAGTATCAATTATCCCATCTCCTCTAAATTGATGTCCAACACCCCTTTGTCTCTTAGGTTTATAGTATCCTCTACCAAGATACATACCTTCACCCTTGTAGTATGGGGAAAGGAACATCCCATCCCCTGTTATTATTTTATATTTTCCCAACTCGTGTTTCCTCACAATAACCATCGTATTTATTTATTGGAAAACTTCACGTAGGTGAATTCTGATGGATATAACTTCTCCATTAAAAGAAATCATGTGATTATCTTGGTCAGTTATCCTAAAATTTACTCTGTGTATAGTTTTTCCTGACACAGGGAGATAAACCAAATTTTTGGGTTCCATATTGAATTTATAACCAATTGGGGTTGAGTATGCGCTGAATGAAAATATTGCATTTGTTTTTTTTCCATCATTATAAGCACCATCAATCAAATCACAGTGAATTAACACAGAATTTATTCCTGAGGATATTTGAATGACATTATCACTTTAAAACGTCCCATTAGTTTCAATCTTTTTTGAGGAGAAACCCAATAACTCTCTAAATGAATTATCAATTGTGAAATCAACCTTGTAGTTATTTTTAACTTTAATCGTTGATTTTGAAGTATGTTTTTGAATGTCTATAACGATATTTTTTGGTTCATCACCCTGTTCTTTCATAAGACGAGCAATTTCGGAAGATATTTGAGAAATCTCATATGCTCCGGGTGAGACTGTTATCGTTTTGTATCCACTTCCGGGATTATAACTAAACTTGTCATTTTTATCAGTTATATTAAATAAGGTATTATAAGTTTCCATGGACAATAAAGATGCCTCATATTCTTTTGTTGGGTCAAGTTGTAGTGGGTATGGGAATGAAGATGTGTGGTCGCTTGTTGTGAAATTAAAACTCAGGATTGTGCTTCTCATCTTATTTAATATGAGATAAAATGTCTTTATATTGATATTTATTAATTATTTTCATGTTCATCAACTGGTCTAAAATGGCTGATGCTTCATTAAAACAATTGTTATTTCCAGCCTTCTTACTACCTAACAACAATGACAGTCTATTAACTAATTGCGATGGGTCATTGGGAAGAAAACTAATACCTGAACCAAGGATACTAAAAGCCTGAATAATGTGTTTCTCCTTCTCATTTTTCCTACTTTTACTAGAAATACTAACCCTATAATTTAGAGTGTTCAACAGATCAATATGTACTCTATCATCATTATTTTTCATATCCAATTATTTATCAATATACTTTGATTCATCCCTCACAGTTGAACCTTGTCTTCCATCTTTTGTGAGAAGAAACATTAATCTCGGAGTTAGTTTAACAGGGTGTTGAGCAGAACCTAAGAACCTTAATTCATCATTAAATATCAATACCTTTTCTTGAACAAGATGAAATATTGCTGGTTGTTCTGTTGGAATGAGTCCTGCTTTGGTTTTTTAATCCGCTGAATTTTCATTGTTTTGAAGAGCATTCACAATATAATCAGTGGGTCGATTAATCTCTTCCAGTTGTTGAAATAAACCTTCATCATCATATACCTTTAATTCTCCTAAATGCTCTAATTCTTCCTCCGTCATTTGATCAAAATCTTTTAATATTTGAAGTTTTTTAGGAGTATATTCTACTGTGGGAATTGTGGAAACATCTTTCATTTTTTCTTGGGAAGTTTTTATAAGTGGTTTAAAATTTTTTTCTTGTTTTCTTTCAAATGCTTCTTCGCCCATTAGTTTCTGTCTGCGTTTCTTCTTTATGTCTTCCTGCTGTTTTACAACTTTTGAAACCAACTCTTGATGTTCCTTAAATCTTCTTGCTCTTTCTTTTGCATCCATTTATTTATTGAAAAATATCATTTAATGAATTGTAAAGATCAACAGGGAAATTTTCCTTTTCTTCATCATTCAAGTAGATGTGTTCAAATAAATCCTTTTCTTTAAATATTTCATCAAATTCTTTATTAACATTAATGCGAGTTGTAATTTCTTCTTCACTAATACTTGCATCTCTGCTTTTCATACGTTTGCGTTGAGTTTCTTCATCAACATCAAAACCGAATGATAAAATCTTCACTCCGCTCAGATGTTTAATAATTTGTCTCGTTCCTTCTGAATTAGTTTCTAATATCCCAAGACCAACAGATTTTAGTTTCCTTAACTCACTCTGACAATGTGAATATTTTGTTGTACCAAGAGAAACCTCCTCAAATATTTGACCTTCATTCCTCAATCGCATATGTTCCTCCACTGAAATATAGTGATAATCTTCACCTTTTACTTCTCCAGGTCTTATTGCTCTAGTTGTTGTTGATACAATGCGTATCACGGGGTGTTTTTTAAGTAAATTTACAATATTCTCATTTGTACTACACAAGAACCTTGATTTATGAAAGTTTTTCCAGAAGCAGATTTACCCACAAGATTTATAATAATAGTTGTCATTTATATATGTAATTGTTTATAAAACAAAAAATATATCCCTTAATATCTCATCTTGTTTCACAACAATATATTTATATTTTTCAGTCGTGTGCTTCATGTAATCCTCAAATTTCTTTTTACTACATAATGTAGAACAATTATCTCTCCAAAAATTGTTTATATCTATTGAATTTAACTTGAATAAAATAAAAGTATTAGCATTGTTTCTGATGGAACGACGAGGAAGTTGAAAGTACGATTGACTAAGATAAATACAATTACAAGAAGAATGTCTCCCTCTTGTGTAGTAGCTGTCCATTACCGTTTGGTTTCTCTCATTAACACAATCATCAAAGATAACGAGGTTCTTTTTTGATTTATCCAAATCTTGGGGAGACGGTATATCATCCGTATTATCACTAAGAATACAAGTTATAGGATTGGAAATCTTTTTACATCTCTGTGTATCACAAAATAGTTGAATTATATCTTCAATGTTATAATCATTTAGGTTTTTTTGACGTTTAAATAAACCGATTATATCTTCTTTTTGAAGACCAGCATTAAAACCTTGTGAGAGTAGTTGATACTCTGGTTGAAAACTCGACTTTGTGAAAATTATCAAATTATCATAATCTAGAAAGTTGGGAGTGAGGAGCATCTTTAAAAGTAAGCAGGTTTTTCCACATCCACTTGAACCAACTATGAGACATCTTAATGAATTTGGGAGATTTTTATGGTTGTTAAATTTTATCTTATTTTCCCAAATGGGTAAAAAATCATTCATTTATATATTTGAAAAACAGGTTATTTAATTTATTATTGGCTCTTTTAGAAACTCTATATTTGATCCTACGTTCAGGTTTAATTTCAAGATAATCCATTATTTTATTTATACAATATCTTGTGTTGATATTTCCCTGAAAATTACATCCATGAATAATATATAACAACAATCCTTTGAACATTTCTCTTACACGTTCAGTTTCTTCCCTTGGAAGGTAAGGTGTGTTATCACCCTCATACTTTACATTCATTTCTCTAATCAATCTTGTAAAGTAATTCATTTTTGGTGTAAATCTAAAAGAATTATTTTCCTTTTTATATTTTTTATTATCATTAATTAGAAGATAATCACAGAATATACATTGTTTATAGGCTTTTGACTCTGTGTTTAATCCCCGTCTTTCAGACGCAGGACAATTCATATGGAGAATTCAAATTTATCATATGGAGAATCAGGAAAGTCTAGCATATTTATAAAGTAAAACTTTACTTAAACTGAAATTCATCTATACTTTCAGTTGTATATTGACTCATATTTAATAATATTACCATCGATATCAATATACTTTTTTTCATTACCAGATTCAACGACAACATTTTTTATATTAAAGGTAATTTTAAAATGATCGTTAACTACTATTGAACGAAATGTCATTTCACCTGATATATTAACATCCTTTATTTCATCAGGATTTACATCTTTAGAGTTGTTGAAAAAAATACAAATTTCTCCTTGCATATTACAGATGGTCTTATCTTTTCTTTCTAAAGCTTCATCCATAAGGTTTTTGTTTTTTGATACTTTTTCTTGTTTCATTGCTTTTTCTAGTTTTGAATATATTACCAGAAGGAGAGGAGAAACTTTTGTTAGAGATACTTTAATTGATGTTCTACCAGGTATACTAAAAGCCCTTCCACTGAAGGAAATTGAAGAACTCATATTATTTACCATAATTGTTTTTATCCAATAGTTGTTATATTTATCTTTGTTAAATTTTACATCCTTGACATATTTCTCAGTATCTTTAACAAATGAAGAGATTGATTGAAACTTGTCTTTTGTGTCTTGAAACATTGTATTTATTAAGTGAAAAAGTTGGAGGATAAAATGGTTTTAAGCACAGATTCACCTGTAAAATAAACGAAATTTTCATCAAGAAAATTTTAGTTAAAGCAAAGATTTATTATATATATATGGTGAATACAACATACTGCGATGTTTGTAATCACAAATATAAACATTATAGAAAACACCTCTGAACCAACAAAGACACATTTAATCTATTTCATAAAATATCTCCTCTTGAGTTGGAAAGAAAACATTGTGATATCTGCTCAAAGGATGTTTTGAAGAGTAGTTATAATAAACATCTTCAATCACAAAAACACAAGAAAAATGAGTTTAAAGTAAAGGGAGACTATTGTATTGAAAACACTGATGGGGCATTTAAAGGGCATATAAAATTAAGGATTTTTCAATTTGGAGAACCTGGACCATCATCAATTGCTGAATCAATTGAAATAGTGAAACCCGATGTTGAAAAATTTATTAAAAAGACATGAAAAGAAATGAAAACTTTAAAGTTTTATATGGGAGTGAAAATGAATATGAAAAGACAAGATGAAGAACAAACTCCTTATATGAGAACAGATCTTCATTTTATAACATCATTTCAAGATTTTTTGAATAGTGGGGTTTATGAAGAACTATCAAGACAAGAGGAGGATGTTGATAATACAGTGGTAGGAAGTGGATTCAATATTAAAAAAAATCATCTTTTTAGATATACACATTCTAAAATCAAACCCTCTTAAAGCTTCTTCTTATGTTGAATTACCAAAAGAAATAAAACTAAAGAAGGCAGTTGTTAATATTAAGAATAATGATAATAAATGTTTTCTCTGGTCTGTTCTTGCTCACTTACATCCACCAAAATGTAATTCAGAAAGAGTAAAACAATATATGAAATATGAGAATACCTTGGACATTAAAGATTTTAAATTCCCAATGCCACTAACAGATATTCCTAAATTTGAGAAAAAGAATAATCTTTCTATTAATGTATATGGATTAACAGATACAAACAAATTTCAAATATTAAAAATTTCAAACAACTATTAAAATGAAGAAACACACATTGATCTTTTATATTTTAGTGTTGGAAAGAATTCACATTACACATACATCAATAATTTATCAAGATTAATCTCTTCTCAGGTATTCAGAACAGCAAACAAAATATATCCTTGTAAGCGATGTCTTAATTCATTTCATACAAAAGAACGATTAGAACAACATTCAAAATATTGTAGTAATCATAAATCAGCTGTAATTACAATGCCTAAACCTGGTGAAAAGATTTCTTTTGAAGATTATAATAAATCTATCATGCACCCATTTGTGATATATGCTGATTTTGAGTGTATCCTTAAAAAGATAAATACTGCTTCTCCTAATCCAAAATAATCATATACAAATAAATATCAAAAACACATTCCTTGTGGTTTCTGTTATTATATCAAATCATCTGTTGGAGAAAAGTATAACAAACTTGAACATTATAGTGGAAAAAAAGCTTCACAAGAGGTTGTAAAACGATTAGAAAAGGATTGTATAAGACTCACTAAATTAATGAAAGAACCAAATGAACCGATGAAATTAACCAAAGAAGAAAAATTAGAATTTAGAAAGAACAATATCTGTCATATTTGTGAGGGGGAAATTAAGGAGTCTAAAGTTAGGGATCATTGTCATCTTACTGGTAAATATAGAGGTCCCGCTCATTCCTGTTGTAATCTTAATTATAAATTACCTTCTTTTATTCCAGTCTTTCTTCACAACAGCGCCAACTATGATACACATCTATTTATAAATGAACTTTCAAAAACACCAGGGAATATTTCTGCCATAACAAACACAAGTCAAAAGTATATTTCATTTACAAAAATGATATTCACAAAACCTTTAACTCGTATTTGGTTTCTTGATTCTTACAAGTTTATGGGAACACCACTGGCCTACCTCGCATCAAATCTAAGCTCCACGGACTCTTTTCCAAATCTTAATTCATTCTTTCCAAAAGAGGAAATTCTCACTAAAGAGGAAATTCAGATTAAAGAGAGAATTCAAAGTAAAGAGGAAACTCTAATTAATGAGGAAATTAATGAAGAAATTCCAACTGAAGATGAAATTCTAATTATAAAGAAAATTCGAACAATGAATGAAATTCTAACTTAAGAGGAAATTCAGATTAAAGATGAAATTGTGATTAAAGAAGGAATTCTTACGAGAGAGGAAATTCAAACAAGGAATGAAATTCAAAGTAAAGAGAAAATTTATCCTTATGATTATATGGATTCATTTATGAGATTTAAAGAAACACAACTTCAACACAACACACGGGGAGGGGAGGGGTGGGATGAGTGGGGTGGTGGGTCGTGGGGAGAGCGCACCTACCCCCCCTCTCCCCCCCACCCCTCCTTTACATCTCCTTTATTCTTTTTTTATAATTACGAATCAAATAATCGAAAGCAAAGCAAATATAATTCATCAAGATTGAAAATATTAAACATTCTTCTTTGGGTAAATATTCAGTTGAAAGAATGGATGATATTTTCCAGCAATCTGCTTCAGATGTCTTGAGTGTCATGTCGGATTCCTCCAGAAGATTAAGTTGTGTGTTTGGTTCATCCAGACAGGTGTTTAAACTGAAAAATAATAATAATAATAATGAGTCAACACTCAAGAGAGTTATAGGCAGAGGGATAGAGAGGCAGATGGAGACAGAGAGAGAGAGAGAGAGAGAGAGAGAGAGAGAGAGAGAGAGAGAGAGAGAGAGAGAGAGAGAGAGAGAGAGAGAGAGAGAGAGACAGACAGACAGACAGACAGACAGACAGACAGACAGACAGACAGACAGACAGAGAGACAGACAGAGAGACAGAGACAGAGACAAAGTGATAATTCCTCACCTCGATTCATTCCACGTTAGATTACGTGAGAGTAATTCTTTCCAGTCAGCAATAATATCATTCAGTTGATTTTGAAACGAATGAATTTCTTCAAGAAAGTCGTTCATTTTTATCCACTCATCTTGTAAATCAGATAATTCATTCTCCACATCTGTTAGTAACGATGTTCTGATTCGGAACAACCTGTTGAAAAAAAGACATGTACAATAATTATTGGTTGTATAGTGATTTAATTCTGTTTTCAACAATAAATAATAAATTGGGTTGTGAAATCTCACCTGTCATCGTGTGAAAACGATTGATCCTTAATGTTGTCGAAAGAATCTGTGCAATCCATTCTGTGAATGAAACACACTCAGCACAAAAGTTGGTTTAAATAAGCTGTTAGTAATGATGTAATGGGAGATTTCACAACAATGTTTTTTTCAAGGTGTGTTCCAGATCGGAAATGACTTGGTTCGGGTGAGACAGCTTGGGAGAGACATGGGCGAGACGTTCTCAAGTAGTCCGACTCATTTTAACACCAAAATGAAAATGCTTTCAATGATTTTGATAAAATCTACATTTAAAAGCTGTTTTTAACGAAACTTTGTTCTGTTAGTGTTGTATAACTATCAGACACGGACACATAATACTTCCTCATTTTTCGCAGCACAACTGTGTTCTAAAAATACTTCCCCATTTTACGAAGCGAAAGGTTTCATGCTTGAAGAGATAAAGTGATTACACTCGATGGAAATTAATGGTATAATAAAATTAATTTATTCCCGAAAGTAGAACATGAACAAATATGAATGGAATGAAAAATATGAAAGGAAAAAAAGTGCTTTAATCAGTAAGTCTCAGTTTAGCATTTGCTCAATGGGGCAGAGATCAGTCTCCTATTTTGACCTTTTGGGGCTTGAGACTGTCTCAATTTAACATGAGCTTGTATGGGAGAGGGAGAAAATCAGTCTCCTGTTTTGGAATTTTTGGGCTTGATTCAGATAGTTTTTCCCATTTCCCAATTCATTTGTATGGGAGGGGGAGGAAATCAGTCTCCTGTTTTGGGCTTTTGAAGCTTGATTCAGAGAGTTTTTCCCTTTTTCCCCATCATTTGTATGGATGCCTTAGAAACCCCATTTATCCTCTACTTATATATGTATGTATGTACAGTAATCCCCCACTATATCGTGGTTCACCTATCATACCCCCGGTTAATCGCGGGTTTTCCCTTGGAACCTAACTAATTTTTTCTGCGGATTCCCCGGGTATATCGCTGTAATAATATATAAAATAAAAATTATTTGAGCAATAAATTATAACGCGTGGCACTCGACCAGTCACACAACGCACGAGACAAAGTTTAGCTTGTGAACTTCGAATATTTTCTACATTTTTTCTCCAAGCCCGACAATGCCACCCAAACGCCCTGCACCTTCTGAGGCTTCTGGCAAGGAACCAAAGTGCCAGAGGAAGGTCCTGACGCTCCAGGAGAAGGTTAAGGTGCTAGATATGCTTTGGGAAGGAAAAAGGTTTGCCGCGGTTGGACGAGCACTGCCAAACTGACCAGACCAGACAAGTCGATGTCCGGCACCTCAAACCCGATCACTGCCAAGCCGACCAGACCAGACGAGTCGATCTTCAGCACCTCAAACCCGATCACTGCCAAGCCGACCAGACCAGATGAGTCAATTTTTTGGGGAGGCATCCATTCATCGTGGATTTTCACTTATCGTGTGGGGGGGGGGGGGCGGGGTGGGGTTTGGAACGTAACCCACGCGATAAACGGGGGATTACTGTATGCATATATATATATATATATATATATATATATATATATATATATATATATATATATATTGTTACGGATCTGGAAACCATGTGCATTCAACATACATTCAGCTGGGAGTGTGGCTGTGGAAATATGCGTACTGAGTAGAGGGCACCCCGGGCACGGAAGTAGTCGGCCAGAGTAGGCCATGGATCCAAGGGACCGAGTTAGTGTAATGTGCACAGGCAGCCCATGGAAACGGGACCCGGAGCACCAAAATGCCACGTGGGCATTGACGTGGAAGATGCCAGGAAGGGCATTTCCCATGTTCATAAGGAGTAGGTAGGCTCGGAGACAGCCTCAGTGAACCGGGGGTGCCATAGTTTGAGTTAGGCAGATGGGTATCCCTGCCAATGGAGCCACGCTGCCCAGCCACGAAATTGTGCAAGAGCATGAGAGAAAATTTGCGGGCCAGGCCCAAACTGATAACGGACACCAACACAGGCGAGGGGAATCATGGTTTCTCGGACCGATAGTTTAAAGAGACAGGCGTGTTGAAAAGCCCCAGGGATAGATTAACGTTAATAAATGCCAGGATAGATAGGAAAGTGTACCCCTTTGCACCATCCATCCCTTCGCTGTTCGTAGATGGCCCCAGATGGCGGCTCTGTTGTTGCCTTTTGTTGGTTCTTAAGAGAGGAGCGCCTCTGAGGAGATTGGAGAATAGAGGAGCGCGTCTGAGGAGATTGGAGAAGAGAAAAGCGTGTCTGAGAATGGAGAAGAAAGGAGCATGTTCGTTGGGTGCGTCGTGTCGTGTTGTTGGTGGTTTGAGGTTCGTTCGTGGAGTTGGCTGGTTCTTTTGCTGGCGTTCGTGGTGCCTTCATGGGTCCAGTCTGCGACCTTTATCTCCGCCAGGGGACTCTGACTGCTCCACGCAGGTTCCTCCACGGGTAAGAGCCCCGCGCGTGTAACTGTGGGCTGAGCCGCATCACCATTGACAAGTGCCGCATCGCGGAGCACCCCCTATCT